>NW_027197958.1:17500-32500 GCF_038502225.1 Cherax quadricarinatus
CGGGTTGCATTCTTTCAAGTAACTGCAACTGGACCACTTCACGACCACCAAGGTCGCATTTTCGGCACACTTCACATGCACACTACAACATCTGAAAATCGAGACAGGGCAGGCATCGCAGCTAAGACCCTCCATTATCCTATGCCACTACTAGGATTCACTGGCCTCATAAAACAAGGCGGCCATAATCACTGGACCGTATTCAAGGTCACCTTATTTCACACAGGTAACACTAACACTTCTGGCAAGTCAAAGTAGGCTGGGGACATCTCACACTCTCAATTGTCTCTCATGGCTGGCAGGACATCCCCGCATACTGGTCGTACAGGTCGACCAGCAAGACAGGATACACCTAAATACCGCCCTTGATAGCAGGCTGGACCCAGCAGCTGGAGTCCATCTCCGCGGCTTACGTCCTTCCACATCTCCGAGGATGGCAACTCCTTGATAGTAGATTCTCATGTCCTGGCACACCAGTCAGAATCCCTCACACACCAGTGCAGCATCACCGCCATCTCCTCCTCTTGAGCTAGGCAGCATCGCAGCATCGCAGCATCACAGCACGGCCGTATCACAGCAGCACACAGCACGGCCACAGCATCGCAGCACGGTCCCAGCATCACAGCATCACACCGCAGCAGCATCTCAGCATCACAGCACGGCACACAGCATCGCAGCACGGCACAGCATCGCAGCACGGTCCCAGCATCACAGCATCTCAACATCACAGCACGGCCGCAGCATCTCAACATCATAGCAAAGCCGTATCACAGCAGCATACAGCACGGCCACAGCATAGCAGACAGCATCACAGCACGGCCACAGCATAGCAGACAGCATCACAGCACGGCCACAGCATAGCAGACAGCATCACAGCAGCCGACATCAGCAGTAGCAGGCTATGGTCAGTTGCTCGAGGTGAGGTGAGGTCACTTCAGGTCATCAACAGCAGGTGCGGTCACCCATCCTGGCAACTGCGGGTAACTGGAGGTCCGCGGGTGATGGTCACAGAGGCTGGGTGACGCAGACAGACATCCACTACACTGGATGACAGACCAGGGCAGCAATACATCTACTGGGGCACATCAGCTGGGTGACTGGGCACATCAGGTGGATAGCAATCATAGGCAACTCTTCAATGGGTGACAGTTGTGGGTGAGTCTTCCAAGGCGGGCTGGGTGACTTCTCATTCCTCTGTAAATATTCAATTTCGGCCAGTAATTGCTTCCCCCAAAAGTCTCACCCAAATACTGATATTCTCCACCATTTATCTCAAACCAACAACCAACTCCACCAAATATAATATTACAACCAAACAATTATTCAGACCCACCGTCAAAAAAGGTCAGTTAAGGTCACTAGGATTATAATATCACACAGATATTTACTTTAGCTTTACACACACAAGAAAAAAAATGGTAGCAAATGGTAGCATAAGTGTAACCGAGCAGTCAAAAATAAGGCACATGGGACTGGTTCCTACTATAAAAATAATAAGAACCACCACCGCTTAGACACCATGTCATGTAGGGGGGTAATGATTAGGGGAATATGGGGGTAAGAGGAGGGAGTCAGTAGGTAGGGGACAGGCAGGCGAGTAGGAGATGATGAGGTGCGGAGGTAGGTAAGTAATGTGAGGTCACTGGTGACTACAACTTCACCTCTCATTACTCTACCCACCACTCCACACTACTCACCCTCTCACTACTTTAACTAAACATAAATAAATGGAGAAAATAACGGGGACAGTGAATATTACTATTCTACTCAAACACAGTTTATTATTAAGTCTTTGTACAATAATATATTTGGGAACAGGAGAACATTATTGTGGTTTAGATAAATGGGATGGTACACATAAGCAGTGAGACAGGGAATACAATCAACGTGACGAGAATGAATATAACTTACAATATAGTTCAGAGGACAGTTCACTACAGGAACTAAGCCACAGGTCCCAAGACCTACACAGCACGAGTACTGCGCCAAGCCAGTACTCTGCCCAATGCCTCCAACAATCTCCTCCAGAGACTTCAGCAGCCTTCTCCCGAGCCCTGCACCCCAGCAGCAGCTCTCTGCCCAGAAGCTCCGCTCGAATCCCTGCTCAGGAGCTCTGCACCCCAGCAGCAGCTCCGCTCGAATCTCCTGATCATGCTCTTCCTTGGGCTTTTATGGTGGTCCAAGCACCCTCCACAACCACGTGTACGACCTGACGCCTAGGTCTGACGCCGTCAAGAACAAAAGACCTCAGACGTGGGCGTGGCTACAGACGTTTGCCAAGGCAAGGTGTGACCATATAATTGGTTAAATTAGGTCTCCCCAGAGACCTCACAAGCCCAGCTGAACTACATCACTATATATATATATATATATATATATATATATATATATATATATATATATATATATATATATATATATATATATATATATATATATATATATATATATATATATATATATATATATATATATATATATATATATATACAATAATTTAATACTAAACAAACACAGTGAAATATATTTTTTTCGTTAGGTTCAGAATGATTTTGGCGAAATTATTGCATACACAAATTTTCACTTGTCCTATATGGCAAGATGAGCGTTGCTATTTAAGCCAAGATCGCAAGTTCTGCCTATTCGGCACGACATATATATATATATATATATATATATATATATATATATATATATATATATATATATATATATATATATATATATATATATATATATATATATATATATATATATATATATATATATATATATATATATGTCGTGCCGAATAGGCAGAACTTGCGATCTTGGCTTAAATAGCAACGCTCATCTTGCCATATAGGACAAGCGAAAATTTGTGTATGCAATAATTTCGCCAAAATCATTCTGAACCTAACGAAAAAAATATATTTCACTGTGTTTGTTTAGTATTAAATTATTGTAAACAAATCTAAAATATATTTAGTTGGGTTAGGCTAAAATAAATTGTTCTTGTTATAATAAGGTTAGGTAAGTTTTCTAAGATTCTTTTGGTGCAAAATTATAAATTTTTACATTAACATTAATGAAAAAAATATATCTTTAAACGTATAAGAGAAAATTTTAGAAAGGACTTAATTTTAAATGAGTTCTTGCTAATTGACCAGTTTTACATATTCGGCACGACATATATATATATATATATATATATATATATATATATATATATATATATATATATATATATATATATATATATATATATATATATATATATATATATATATATATATATATATATATATATATATATATATATATATATATATATATATATATATATATATATATATATATATATATATATATATATATATATATATATATATATATATATATATATATATATATATGCCATGCGCTGGCATGGCAAGACGTGTGGCGGGCTAGCTGCGGGATTTTCAATTATAACTCCGGATCAACGAGGCTGACCAGGTTAAGACTCAACAGGACTTATTGTGAATACTCTGGGAAGATTCCAGTGAAGCGAGAAGACATTTCAGTGCACCGTTTCAAGGTAAATTGTGGAAGTGTTGTGCAGTTTGTGAATGTTGGTGAGTGGTGGTAGTGAGGAAGACGGCCAGTGGAGGGGTGGGGGAGTATAAGGCCTACACTGTGTATGAGTACCGGCCAAGATTATCGTACATACAAACCTCGAAAAGCTCTTATAAAAACATCTATATCCAGCACCATGCACCATGCTTCCAGTTAACTTGGAAATGATTGTGTCGATGCATGGACTATTTAGAGGCATATGTTATGGAAAAACAATGTGAAATTAATGTTAACGAGGGAGTGACCAGTCAGTGCATCCACCCCCACGTCACGGGGGTGGGTGGAAGAGGTGGGATGTGTAACTAGATGGTGAGTGAACACATTGGTTCAGCAGTGCCCATACCCACATTGTTCATAGTGTACATGGGAAACAAATAAAGTTATGTGTATTGTAAGACAGTGTGAACAATATATAGTGTGCAAGTCCATGTGTATTGTACTCCCCGGGATAACCCCACTCAACAACCTGCGCCTCCCCCACCTAATTCCCAGGGGAAGTTTTCCCCTTCCCCTCCCAGCCCCTCAAACTCCACCAGGCCACCACGGTCAAGTTCACTACCTTCCACGCACCATACCCACCCAGCATGTCATATTCCACTCCTATTGTCTAGTCTAGCAGATGGATGCCAACCAGGAGGAAGCAAGCAGCCAGGGAAATGGCACGGCTGGCAATACTAGGAGAGGCAAGTGTCGGTCATGCTTACAGCTTCGTTGTCTCAACTCTAATGGTTTCCTCCGCAAACACGGTAGTTGCCCTGGTTCAGGATGTCCTCCTGTGGAAAGTGATGATCCAGAGCCACCTCAGGCACCTGAACCCACTCCAACAGATTTCATCTCATCAGACAATCTCTTGGAAGCAATTAAAGCAACAGGTACGAGGACACTCACACATATTCCCAAAGCAGCCCGTCCACACGCAGCTGGGAAACTTACAGACCTCCTGAAAAAAGTAAACGATGGTTCCACTATCTTAAATGCTCCACCAACCATCAAGGCATGGCACAACTTGCTACTTTTTGGCAATGTCTGCTTAGCTGTGCCGGAAAGAAGGGGAAAGAGGCTAGCCTCAATGATAATTAAATCCTTAAGAGATTTTCCTAGAGTTGATAACCTCATTCGCCTTCCCCGTCAACACAAAAAAGGGAGAGGCAGAACCCCCACTCACTCTACTGACAGTGAAAAAGTCAGAGTCCAGGTGAGCAAGAAAATTGAAGAGGGCAACACAGTGGGGGCAATCAGAATTATTACCAGTGAAGATACAGTTGCTCCCAGGGATGCTGACACGGCTGAAGCACTTAGAGGAAAGCACCCTGCCAGGGAAACCAGTGGCACCAACAGTTCCAACACCTCTGTCCCCACTATGGAACCATTGATTGTGGAAGACTCAGACATTTACAAAGCAATAATGTCGTTCCCATCTGGCTCTGCTGGGGGTTACACTGGAATAAGGCCACAGCATTTAAAGGAAATGGTTAATCCAGTTATTGGGGAAATTGCAGAGACACTGCTTTCAGAGATCACAAGGTTCGTCAACAATTCCTTGGCTGGTCTGATTCCTGATGAAATTAGACCTTTCTTTTTTGGTGCAACACTTTGTGCACTTAAAAAGAAGGATGGAGGAATTCGGCCAATTGCAGTAGGCAACACGTTACGCCGCCTCGTATCCAAAGCTGCTGTCCGAAGTATTCGTGCACAGGCAGCCATGATGCTTCAACCAAACCAGCTTGGCTTTGGGGTCTCTCAAGGAAGTGAAGCAGCGGTTCATGCAACAAGGGCGTATATCAACAACCTGCCTGAGGACAATGCAGTGGTAAAATTAGATTTCAAGAATGCGTTCAATCTCCTGAAAAGAGACGTGGTATTAGCAGCAGTACAAGAACATTTCCCTGGTCTCTTCCCTTTTGTTTCAGCTGGGTATAGCAAGGAATCAATGCTTCTCTTTGGAGAGCATGAAATCACATCATCGGAGGGTGTCCAACAAGGAGATCCTCTTGCACCATTTCTCTTCTGTATAGCAGTTAGGGAAATCACAGTCAGACTGACCAGCGAGCTAAACATCTGGTTCCTAGATGATGGCACACTAGCAGGTACAAAGGAGTCCCTCCTACATGACCTTACACAGGTAATGACACGGGGACAGGAAATGGGTCTCATCCTGAATCCATCCAAATGTGAAATCATCTCAGTCAGTCAACAAGTGATAAATGCAGTGAGATCAAAACTACCAGGAGCAGCAGTCATTGCCCCCACAAATAGTGTCTTGCTAGGAGCACCTCTGGGAAGCAATGCCATTGACACAATTCTCAGGAAGAAATTGGAAGAGTTAAGGAGAATGGAACAACGAATAGGCAATCTGGACACCCACGATGCCTTGTACCTTCTCACAAAGTGCTTGAGTCTGCCCAGGTTGACATATTTCCTAAGATGTGCACCTTCATATGATAACCCTATACTGCACGAATATGACAGTATTCTGAGGCAGATTTTTACGAAAGTACTTAACCTTACTCTAGAAGACGGGCAGTGGAACCAAGCTACACTTCCAGTCAGACTAGGAGGCATTGGTGTCCGCAAGTCATCACAGATTGCGTTACCTGCTTTTCTGTCCTCGTGTATTGCATCCAGAGAGCTTGTAGCAGCGATTCTCCCTGAACATCTTAGGGACAAGATTGGAGTCCAGGACCAAAAATTCATTGACGGAGCAATGATCTGGGATAATCTAACGGGCTCTGAAACCAGACCTGCTCCCCCCAACAACTACAAACAATCGCACTGGGATGGTCCAATAGTGGAAAATATAGCCTCAACAATGCTTCAGAGTGTGTCAGGGAAGGATAGAGCCCGCCTCCTGGCAGTGAGAGCCCCTCATGCTGGGGACTTTCTGTTGGCTGTTCCCAACTCCAGCCTTGGCACACGCCTCGACCCACAGACCATCCGCATCGGTGTTGCCCTTCGACTTGCCGCCCCTATTCTCGCCGAACACAGGTGTATTTGTGGCAGTGAAGCAGCAGACCGATTCGGGTACCATGGTCTTGTGTGCCGTAAATCCGAGGGAAAGATTGCAAGACATGAGGAGGTTAATAACATTATCAAGAGGAGCCTCACAACAGCTGGATGCCCAGCAGTAAGGGAGCCACCCCAACTATGCAGATCTGATGGCAGCCAGAAATATATATATATATATATATATATATATATATATATATATATATATATATATATATATATATATATATATATATATATATATATATATATATATATATATATATGCAAAACAACCACTCTGAAAGAATAGAGAAATTCCAAGCGCTTTCGTGACTACTCACATTATCAAGGAACTATGAAAGTAAAGCATCCAAGGAAGCTATATAAGGGGTCTGGCCAACACCTCACTATCAGATCCCACAACGGTTAAACACCTGACGCGCGCCGGCCCAACTGGACAGGTCCTTTGCACAACTCACCAACAAACTATTCTACCCAAGAAATAAAAATTTAAAAATTATTATTTGTCCAGTGTATTATTAAATTCTTCCCAAATTCTATTAATTATAAATGGATCTAATTTATATAAACCAAAGGAAATATTCATATTATTGTCAAAACTGCTTTTTATGAAACAAGATTCAATTATATTCCTGTCGACCATGGACTTGCTTGATACTACTTTCTCAACTTTTTGAAAATCAATTGGATGGTTAAAATCTCTTACATGAATAAATAGAGCATTGGAATCTTGTCCAGTTCTAATGCTATATTTATGTTGTTTTAATCTTAGTTCGAGATTTTTACCAGTTTGACCGTAATAAACTTTATCGCAAATTTTACAAGGAATCTTATAGACACATCCATCAGCATTTTGGGGGGAATTCTTTATCAAAAGTTTTTTTTACTGTATCAAGATTTTTGAATACAACTTTAATATTAAAAGTCTTAAGAAGAGAAGGCATATCAACCAAGTTTTCATGGTAAGGGAGAACCAACATATTTTTAGTTGAATAAGGCTGGTTGTCCCTTTTTGGATTGTAAAAAGTATTTCTAGCAACTTTAAAAGATTTATCAATTACATTTCTTGGGTATTTTAAATCATTACCTATTTCATAAATTTTGGATATTTCCTCATCTATGAACTCAGGACTACAAATTCGTAAAGCTCTCAAAAACATTGATGAGAAAACAGACAGTTTGACTCTATCTTGATGCGAGGAATAATAGTGGACATAGGAACAGTTATTTGTAGGTTTTCTGTAAATTTTAAATTTGAATTCATTATTACCCTTAATAATTAAAACATCTAGAAAAGGCAATGAGTTATTTTCTTCAAACTCAACAGTAAAGTTTATAGAATGGGCTAAGCTATTTAATTTTCCAAGGAAATGGTGTATATCTACATTTTTGGGCATAAGACACAAAATATCATCAACATATCTGAACCATTTAGCTCTATTAGGGAGGATTGTGTTAAGCAACCTTGTTTCAAAAAATTCCATGTATAGGTTACTAAGAACAGGTGAAAGAGGATTTCCCATTGCCATACCAAACTTCTGAGTGTAAAACTTATCATTAAATACAAATTTTGCATCAACAATGCAAAGTTTAATAAGTTTAATGATAGTAGGAACTGGCAATGGTAAATCATAGTTAACGAGTTCTTCAGATAAGAAACTTAATAAATCATCAACAGGAACTTTCGTAAACAAGGAAGTAACATCAAAACTAACCATGTTAAAATCATTTAAGTCAGTCAAGGAGCTTAATTTATCAACTAAGTCTATGTTGTTTTTAACATTAAAGTTAGAAATTTTGCCAACAATAGGGCTCAAAATATCAACAAGCCATTTGGATAATTTATATGAAACTGACCCTATGGAGCTAATAATTGGTCTGACTGGATTCCCTGGTTTGTGTGTTTTTATTAGTCCATACATGTCATGGAAGGTAAAGATGGTAACTTAGCCCATTCTATAAACTTTACTGTTGAGTTTGAAGAAAATAACTCATTGCCTTTTCTAGATGTTTTAATTATTAAGGGTAATAATGAATTCAAATTTAAAATTTACAGAAAACCTACAAATAACTGTTCCTATGTCCACTATTATTCCTCGCATCAAGATAGAGTCAAACTGTCTGTTTTCTCATCAATGTTTTTGAGAGCTTTACGAATTTGTAGTCCTGAGTTCATAGATGAGGAAATATCCAAAATTTATGAAATAGGTAATGATTTAAAATACCCAAGAAATGTAATTGATAAATCTTTTAAAGTTGCTAGAAATACTTTTTACAATCCAAAAAGGGACAACCAGCCTTATTCAACTAAAAATATGTTGGTTCTCCCTTACCATGAAAACTTGGTTGATATGCCTTCTCTTCTTAAGACTTTTAATATTAAAGTTGTATTCAAAAATCTTGATACAGTAAAAAAAACTTTTGATAAAGAATTCCCCCCAAAATGCTGATGGATGTGTCTATAAGATTCCTTGTAAAATTTGCGATAAAGTTTATTACGGTCAAACTGGTAAAAATCTCGAACTAAGATTAAAACAACATAAATATAGCATTAGAACTGGACAAGATTCCAATGCTCTATTTATTCATGTAAGAGATTTTAACCATCCAATTGATTTTCAAAAAGTTGAGAAAGTAGTATCAAGCAAGTCCATGGTCGACAGGAATATAATTGAATCTTGTTTCATAAAAAGCAGTTTTGACAATAATATGAATATTTCCTTTGGTTTATATAAATTAGATCCATTTATAATTAATAGAATTTGGGAAGAATTTAATAATACACTGGACAAATAATAATTTTTAAATTTCTTATTTCTTGGGTAGAATAGTTTGTTGGTGAGTTGTGCAAAGGACCTGTCCAAGTTGGCCGGCGCGCGTCAGGTGTTTAACCGTTGTGGGATCTGATAGTGAGGTGTTGGCCAGACCCCTTATATAGCTTCCTTGGATGCTTTACTTTCATAGTTCCTTGATAATGTGAGTAGTCACGAAAGCGCTTGGAATTTCTCTATTCTTTCAGAGTGGTTGTTTTGCATATTCTGAAATCACCTGTTTACTGTGATCTTATTGCATATATATATATATATATATATATATATATATATATATATATATATATATATATATATATATATATAATATACTTGGGTCGCCAATCTCTATGTCAAAAGCAACAGCAAAATCTTCATTTGTCTTCGTCTTGAGCCTCAACAAAGCAAGGTTGATGTGAAGCTCTACCATGGACAATGTGAGAGTGATGCCTTCACAGTTATCGCGTGGCCCAAAATTCTCTTCACTTCAGAATCCTCGATAATCTTAAAGGTAAAAATTGCAAACAACAAAGCAGTGTTTTCTCTTTCTGGAAATTCCTCAGCTACTTCTGTTTCTTCACCCCTTAATTACACATCAGATGATTTCTTCATTTGTCTGGAACACCAGGAAACTGTTTCAGCTGCATTTGACTGTGACAGTGGGTGCTACATACATTCTGCTCGTAAATCTCCAAAAACAACGAAGTTAATAATTCTCAAGAATTCGTCCACTTTCTTCCTTCACACACTTCCAGACTTTAAGAGCCTCCAGTTCACTGCAACATTTCGCAATACTCTTGGAGGTTTTCCTCTTCCAGTGACAAAAACTCTGAAAATATTACTTGACAATATTACATGGAAAAAGATTGAAGTGTTCTTTCATGAAGACATGTATCGTGTGCATGTTAATGATCATTTAGCTCTAACCAGTGAAAATTACCATATTTTCTCCTTGGCTGAGGTAAGTGTTTTTGTTGAAGGAGAAGCCTTCTACAGTACCAAGTGCGAACCACAAACGAATCTAAAACCGCATACAGAGGTCACAGTTATTAAAAATTCATCTTCAAGGGAAGAACTGACAACACTCTCTAACGGTGTTAGGTCTGAGATTACTACTACCTCTTTTGAATCAGTACAAAACAACACGAAAAAAAATACAAAATCTGGAAAAGACTGGAAACTTGCTATCTGGCAAATCGTTTCTATAGTAGTTGGAGGTGATGTGTTGGTTTGTTTGATGAGTTATTTGTACTGCAAGGAAAGAGTTCGGCAGAGAAAGGCGAGGTCAAGTGGTGATTGTGGAGCGTCTGCCAGGCAAGAGGTGAGGGCAAGTGGTGATTGTGGAGCGTCTACCAGGCAAGAGGTGAGGGCAGGTGGTGATTGTGGAGCGTCTACCAGGCAAGAGGTGAGGGCAGGTGGTGGGTGTTTGGTAGTTGCCAGTTCGGAGTTGAAAAATCAGCACCACGTAGAAGCAGAAATCATCGATGGTCAACTTATTAACGACAGCGTCAAACCGACTTGTATGACCCCCACTTTTATGCTGGCCTCACTTCCACCTACCCCCAAAATTTTGACGTCGCCACCTGCCCGTCATCCTATTTCTTCACCACCTGCCAACCATCTTGTGACATCACCACCTGTTCCTTACATTCTGAGCTTAGATGACACCCGATCAGGTGTGTGTGTGTCGACAACCTCTCACTCCCTTCTCCCATTAACGTCCTCTATCTTCTGTCACACATTGCCTCGCCACCCAACCATCACCTATGCTGACCACAGTACCTCAGAAAACCTCATCTCACCTTCAGACATCCTCAGCGAGCACACATATGAGGAGGTGGAAGTTGTTGATCGTCAGAGAGTGTGTTAGAGTCAATCTCTGAGAGCCTACGATAGTGTTGATAGTCTTTATTGTTAACCACCGTAACCTCACACACATACAAACATGCACACACACACACACACACACACACACACACACACACACACACACACACACACACACACACACACACACACACACACACACACACACACACACACACACATACACACACACACACATATTTTTTTTTCAACAAAGCGGCTGTATCCCACCGAGGCAGGGTGTCCCACAAAGAAAAACGAAAGTTTCTCTTTTTAACTTCAGTAATGTATGCAGGAGAAGGGGTTACTAGCCCTTTGCTACCAGCATTTTAGTCGCCTCCTACGACACGCATGTTCCACTTCCTCATGGAGATAGTAAGATAATAGAAGAAAACCCAGAGAGTTGTATATATTTTTTTTATTAGCACAAAAACCGATTCCCACCAAGTCAGGGTGGCCCGAAAACATCTCCAGGACTCAAGTCCGGCCTGCCGGTTTCCCTGAATCCCTTCATAAATGTTACTTTGCTCATACTCCAACAGCACGTCAAGTATTAAAAACCATTTGTCTCCATTCACTCCTATCAAACACGCTCACGCATGCCTGCTGGAAGTCCAAGCCCCTCGCCCACACAACCTCCTTTACCCCCTCCTCCAACCTTTCCTAGGCCGACCGCTACCCCGCCTTCCTTCCACTACAGACTTATACACTCTTGAAGTCATTCTGTTTCGCTCCATTCTCTCTACATGTCCGAACCACCTCAACAACCCTTCCTCAGCCCTCTGGACAACAGTTTTGGTAATCCCGCACCTCCTCCTAACTTCCAAACTACGAATTCTCTGCATTATATTCACACCACACATTGCCCTCAGACATGACATCTCCACTGCCTCCAGCCTTCTCCTCGCTGCAACATTCATCACCCATGCTTCACACCCATATAAGAGCGTTGGTAAAACTATACTCTCATACATTCCCCTCTTTGCTTCCAAGGACAAAGTTCTTTGTCTCCACAGACTCCTAAGTGCACCACTCACCCTTTTCCCTCATCAATTCTATGATTCACCTCATCTTTCATAGACCCATCCGCTGACACGTCCACTCCCAAATATCTGAATACATTCACCTCCTCCATACTCTCTCCCTCCAATCTGATATCCAATCTTTCATCACCTAATCTTTTGGTTATCCTCATAACCTTACTCTTTCCTGTATTCACTTTCAATTTTCTTCTTTTGCACACCCTACCAAATTCATCCACCAATCTCTGCAACTTCTCTTCAGAATCTCCCAAGAGCACAGTGTCATCAGGAAAGAGCAACTGTGACAACTCCCACTTTGTGTGTGATTCTTTATCTTTTAACTCCACGCCTCTTGCCAAGACCCTCGCATTTACTTCTCTTACAACCCCATCTATAAATATATTAAACAACCACGGTGACATCACACATCCTTGTCTAAGGCCTACTTTTACTGGGAAATAATCTCCCTCTTTCCTACATACTCTAACTTGAGCCTCACTATCCTCGTAAAAACTCTTCACTGCTTTCAGTAACCTACCTCCTACACCATACACCTGCAACATCTGCCACATTGCCCCCCTATCCACCCTGTCATACGCCTTTTCCAAATCCATAAATGCCACAAAGACCTCTTTAGCCTTATCTAAATACTGTTCACTTATATGTTTCACTGTAAACACCTGGTCCACACACCCCCTACCTTTCCTAAAGCCTCCTTGTTCATCTGCTATCCTATTCTCTGTCTTACTCTTAATTCTTTCAATAATAACTCTACCATACACTTTACCAGGTATACTCAACAGACTTATCCCCCTATAATTTTTGCACTCTCTTTTATCCCCTTTGCCTTTATACAAAGGAACTATGCATGCTCTCTGCCAATCCCTAGGTACCTTACCCTCTTCCATACATTTATTAAATAATTGCACCAACCACTCCAAAACTATATCCATATATATATATATATATATATATATATATATATATATATATATATATATATATATATATATATATATATATATATATTTTGAGGAACTTTTAAATGTTAAGGAAGAAACAGAGGCAGTAATTTCATGCACTGGTCAGGGAGGTATACCATCTTTTAGGAGTGAAGAAGAGCAGAATGTAAGTGTGGGGGAGGTACGTGAGGCATTACGTAAAATGAAAGGGGGTAAAGCAGCTGGAACTGATGGGATCATGACAGAAATGTTAAAAGCAGGGGGGGATATAGTGTTGGAGTGGTTGGTACTTTTGTTTAATAAATGTATGAAAGAGGGGAAGGTACCTAGGGATTGGCGGAGAGCATGTATAGTCCCTTTATATAAAGGGAAAGGGGACAAAAGAGACTGTAAAAATTATAGAGGAATAAGTTTACTGAGTATACCAGGAAAAGTGTACGGTAGGGTTATAATTGAAAGAATTAGAGGTAAGACAGAATGTAGGATTGCGGATGAGCAAGGAGGTTTCAGAGTGGGTAGGGGATGTGTAGATCAAGTGTTTACATTGAAGCATATATGTGAACAGTATTTAGATAAAGGTAGGGAAGTTTTTATTGCATTTATGGATTTAGAAAAGGCATATGATAGAGTGGATAGAGGAGCAATGTGGCAGATGTTGCAAGTATATGGAATAGGTGGTAAGTTATTAAATGCTGTAAAGAGTTTTTATGAGGATAGTGAGGCTCAGGTTAGGGTGTGTAGAAGAGAGGGAGACTACTTCCCGGTAAAAGTAGGTCTTAGACAGGGATGTGTAATGTCACCATGGTTGTTTAATATATTTATAGATGGGGTTGTAAAGGAAGTAAATGCTAGGGTGTTCGGGAGAGGGGTGGGATTAAATTTTGGGGAATCAAATTCAAAATGGGAATTGACACAGTTACTTTTTGCTGATGATACTGTGCTTATGGGAGATTCTAAAGAAAAATTGCAAAGGTTAGTGGATGAGTTTGGGAATGTGTGTAAAGGTAGAAAGTTGAAAGTGAACATAGAAAAGAGTAAGGTGATGAGGGTGTCAAATGATTTAGATAAAGAAAAATTGGATATCAAATTGGGGAGGAGGAGTATGGAAGAAGTGAATGTTTTCAGATACTTGGGAGTTGACGTGTCGGCGGATGGATTTATGAAGGATGAGGTTAATCATAGAATTGATGAGGGAAAAAAGGTGAGTGGTGCGTTGAGGTATATGTGGAGTCAAAAAACGTTATCTATGGAGGCAAAGAAGGGAATGTATGAAAGTATAGTAGTACCAACACTCTTATATGGGTGTGAAGCTTGGGTGGTAAATGCAGCAGCGAGGAGACGGTTGGAGGCAGTGGAGATGTCCTGTTTAAGGGCAATGTGTGGTGTAAATATTATGCAGAAAATTCGGAGTGTGGAAATTAGGAAAAGGTGTGGAGTTAATAAAAGTATTAGTCAGAGGGCAGAAGAGGGGTTGTTGAGGTGGTTTGGTCATTTAGAGAGAATGGATCAAAGTAGAATGACATGGAAAGCATATAAATCTATAGGGGAAGGAAGGCGGGGTAGGGGTCGTCCTCGAAAGGGTTGGAGAGAGGGGGTAAAGGAGGTTTTGTGGGCAAGGGGCTTGGACTTCCAGCAAGCGTGCGTGAGCGTGTTAGATAGGAGTGAATGGAGACGAATGGTACTTGGGACCTGACGATCTGTTGGAGTGTGAGCAGGGTAATATTTAGTGAAGGG
>NW_027197958.1:37500-51791 GCF_038502225.1 Cherax quadricarinatus
ATTAGTTATTACTGGTTTTGGAATGATCCTGGAAGCAGTATTAGACATTATATTTACTATAACCAAAGCTATAATCTGTTTTTGTGTCTCCAGAATTTTATTATTAAATTTAGTACGCGTATAATTTATGTTATAGCCAGTTTACTGTTGCTATTACTGTTTACTGTTGCCTACTGCATTCGTTCTACAACATGCATTTTTTATTGTATAAAGAGCAGTATTTATTACTCTATTCATTGTATGAATTGTGTTATAACAGTATTGTGTCATAAACTGTTGATTTAGCTGTATTATTGCAGCTGTATTTTGTTTTTTATCTGTCTAGCCTTTTACTTAATATTATATATTTACTGTCTCATGTCTCTGAGTGTTATTATAATTTTCATGAATCATTATATAATTTAAATTTTAATTTTTTTGCAATATCTCTGAATACATCATTAATGAACTTTATAATGACATACGAGATGCATTATTTATTATCTAATATACTAAGCATTGCAATTATTAATTTTGTAATATGTAATATTTGCACCAGTCTACATTTGAGGATATCAGTGACGGCACCGGTGGTAGCAACAGTGACGTGTGAGGTGACATCAAATGAAGCCATATACTTGTTCTTAAATATAATGTTACTATTTTTGATGCGGGCAAAAATCTCGAGGTTTGGTTCTGATGGACACGACTTTCGGAACGCTACGCGTTGGATACACTTTTGGCTAGGTGTCTGGCTAGTCTTTGTGTAGCACTTCTGGTACCTGATGTGATAGGAAGGATAGAAATCACAGGTTGATGTGTATTAGGGAGAAATTAAAACCTAGCTGGACTAGGTTGTCCTATCAACAGGCATATGTTTTTTTATCCTGCTCAGAACTATGAAGGATAAGTTTATAATTAAAGTTTATTGTAGGAATCCGTAAGAACAAAACAATTGTACACCATAACTAGAAGCAACGATTTTAATTAATAGGAATTCCAGAAAGGTTTACCATAAAGTATCGTCACTGCTGCTGTTACCACACCTTAATTGTCATCCCTAGAAGATCCATCACCGCCCTTAGAAACGTGGCTGTTAATGACAGCATACACTTCACTCCAGCAAGTAACGGGGGTGGTAAACTCAAGATATGTAAGTCGTAGTAAACGACTGTCAGTGAACAAGCGGAAAAATGATCGGGAGCTCAGTTTGGGGTTCAGGCACGTAGCAGATCCTGCGATGTTAAACCGAGCAACATTGCTTTCAATGTGAAGATTTCACAGTACTTACATGGTCTGTCTTCGTCAGTTGCCTCTGTCAATGACTCTTCTGTTTCTTTCATCAGCCCCAGATTTCAAATTACATCTGTTTTTATAGCCTTCAAAACCCCATTGTCCATAAAGTTGATAGTGTCGTCATCCATACGACCAACACCTATCAACTAATTACAAAGCAAAACTCAAATAACTTCCTACAGACAACAAGCAATATCCTTTGTTGTCCTGAACATGGTTAAGAATCTTCGATGCCTTTTGTTAGAACAAGCTAGACCAGCTAGGTCTAGGGAAGTGTCCCACTCAGACTAATCAGACTTATTGCCAAACTTATATCCAACGTTCTAGGTACCATAATTCTTGCTTATTTTAAACACAAATGGAACACTTCTCTTGCATCAAAAACATCAGCATTAAGAATAAATATATTGCTTATCTAATGTCCCTTCACTGTTCACCGATGTTCCTATTGAAGTCGAAAATAATACACTCAAAAACAGACTTGAAGATGGCATTTAATTACCTTAACTCCAAAATGACTTCGTAGCCTCCATAGCGGTAGGCATTATTAATTTAATTAAACTCTTTCCAATACTGAAACCAGTTTTTAAACATAATATATTGGACTAGTTATACGGAGTCCTCTGAGAAGTTGTGTTGGTTTACAGTGTGGAACTTTCTTCTATAGAAAACGGTCTTATATAGAAAATCAAAGACACAAGATTTTAAGTCGATATTGCATTATTTTTCTTTAATGCTGGTGAGAGACTTTTGATCCAAGGAACTGGGCTTATTCTTCCCTTCCATGCGTCGATTAAGAATTCCACAGACGCTATGTGATCTTACCTGGTTTAGGACTTCTCCCTCATTAAACTAAAACAAGAACAAACGCCATCAATATTTATTTTATGATTCATCTTATGACTGTTGATAAAACATTTATTGATATATATTTTGTCTGATTCTGTTCTGTAACTGAAGAAAACCTGTTATGATCACCTTTGACCGTTTAACTGTCCAAATGTTGAACTATGTTCTTACTGCTAGCGCTACAAACGATTGTTCATTTTTCCTGCCTCCAAATTTGGCACAATAGGCCTGAGATGCCTAGACAGTATAGAATGGATCATAACACTCAGTGAGCGCAGTATTAATCAAGTCTCTAATAAAGGCTTTAAATGCATGTCATTTACATTATGTATAAAATTCTGTAAAAGACGTATTGTGTTTTATTAACGTAATGATTTGATCTGTACCCAACCTTTCTACTATACTCTTCAATAACTGCCATAAAAAGAAGTCTCGCCTGTCAGCAAGTGTTACTTATCAGATTCACTAATGAATATGAATAAGAACCTTAGAATCATGTTAGAGCCAATGTAGAATTAGGCATTGTCAAGAGACATATACATACACACACACACACACACACACACACACACATATATATATATATATATATATATATATATATATATATATATATATATATATATATATATATATATATATATATATATATATATATACATATATATATATATATATATATATATATATATATATATATATATATATATATATATATATATATATATATATATATATATATATATATATATATATATATATATATATATATATATATATATATATATATATATATGTCGTGCCGAATAGGTAAAACTGGTCAATTAGCAAGAACTCATTTAAAATTAAGTCCTTTCTAAAATTTTCTCTTATACGTTTAAAGATATATTTTTTTCATTAATGTTAATGTAAAAATTTATAATTTTGCACCAAAAGAATCTTAGAAAACTTACCTAACCTTATTATAACAAGAACAATTTATTTTAGCCTAACCCAACTAAATATATTTTAGGTTTGTTTACAATAATTTAATACTAAACAAACACAGAGAAATATATTTTTTTCGTTAGGTTCAGAATGATTTTGGCGAAATTATTGCATACACAAATTTTCGCTTGTCTTATATGGCAAGATGAGCGTTGCTAATTAAGCCAAGATCGCAAGTTCTGCCTATTCGGCACGACATATATATATATATATATATATATATATATATATATATATATATATATATATATATATATATATATATATATATATATATATATATATATATATATATATATATATATATATATGTCGTGCCGAATATGTAAAACTGGTCAATTAGCAAGAACTCATTTAAAATTAAGTCCTTTCTAAAATTTTCTCTTATACGTTTAAAGATATATTTTTTTCATTAATGTTAATGTAAAAAATTTTAATTTTGCACCAAAAGAATCTTAGAAAACTTACCTAACCTTATTATAACAAGAACAATTTATTTTAGCCTAACCCAACTATATATATTTTAGATTTGTTTACAATAATTTAATACTAAACAAACACAGTGAAATATATTTTTTTCGTTAGGTTCAGAATGATTTTGGCGAAATTATTGCATACACAAATTTTCGCTTGTCCTATATGGCAAGATGAGCGTTGCTATTTAAGCCAAGATCGCAAGTTCTGCCTATTCGGCACGACATATATATATATATATATATATATGTCGTGCCGAATAGGCAGAACTTGCGATCTTGGCTTAAATCATGATTGCCATATAGGATAGCAACGCTCATCTTGCCATATAGGACAAATGAAAATTAGTGTATGCAATAATTTCGCCAAAATCATTCTGAACCTAACGAAAAAAATATATTTCACTGTTTGTTTAGTATTAAATTATTGTAAACAAATCTAAAATATATTTAGTTGGGTTAGGCTAAAATAAATTGTTCTTGTTATAATAAGGTTAGGTAAGTTTTCTAAGATTCTTTTGGTGCAAAATTAAATTTTTTTACATTAACATTAATGAAAAAAATATATCTTTAAACGTATAAGAGAAAATTTCAGAAAGGACTTAATTTTAAATGAGTTCTTGCTAATTGACCAGTTTTACATATTCGGCACGACATATATATATATATTATATATATATATATATATTATATATATATATATTATATATATATATATATTATATATATATATTATATATATATATATATATATAATGTATATGTATATGTCCTGCCAAATAGGTAAAACTTGCTATTTTGGCTTAAATAGCAATGCTCTTCTTGCCGAATATGGCAAGCGGGAATTTATGTATGCAATAATTTCGCAAAAATCATTCCAAGCCTAACGAGAAAAATATATTTCATTGTGTTTCTTTATTAAATTACTGTAAACTTATCTAAAATATATTTGGCAGTAGGTTGGTAGGCAGCAACCACCCAGGGAGGTACTACCGTCCTGCCAAGTGAGTGTAAAACGGAAGCCTGTAATTGTTTTACATGATGGTAGGATTGCTGGTGTGTTTTGCCTGTCTCATAAATATGCAAGATTACAGGTACGTCTTGCTACTTCTACTTACACTTAGGTCACACTACACATACATGTACATGTTTATTTATACACACTCATCTGAGTTTTCTTTGATTTTATCTTAATAGTTCTTGGTCTTATTACTTTTCCTTTTATATCCATGGGGAAGTGGAATAAGAATCTTTCCTCCGTAAGCCATGCGTGTTGTAAAAGTCAACTAAAATGCCGGGAACAATGGGCTAGTTACCCATTTTCGTGTAATAATTACTAAGAAGAATAAGAAGAAAATTGTCAAGGTGGGATGTCTGAATGTGCGTGGATGTTGTGCGAATGATAAGAAAGATATCATTGCGGATGTTATGAATGAGAAAGGATTAGGTCAGGGGTTTCAAACAGAGTTATAGCTAAAGAAGGAGTAACAATAATGTTGAAGGATTAGCTATGGCAGGAAAAGAGGGGCTATAAATGTATTAATTCAAGGATTATGTGGAGTAAAATAAAGGTTGGATGTGAAAAGTGGGTTATAGTAAGCGTATATGCACATGGAGAAGAGAGAAGTGTAGAGGAGAGAGAGAGATGTTAGGAAATGTTCAGTGAATGCGTGGGGAGTTTTGAACCAAGTGTGAGAGTACTTGTGGTGGGGGATTTCAATGCTGAAGTGGGTAAAAATGTTGTGGAGGGAATAGTAGGTAAATTTGGGGTGCCAGTGGTAAATGAAAATGGGGAGCCTTTAATTGAGTTATGTGTAAAAAGAGGTTTGGTAATAAGTAATATTTTATGAGGAAGAGGATAAATAAATATACAAGGTATGAAATAGCACGTAAAGTACTTTTTAGATTATGTATTGGTGGAAAAAAGGTTGATGGGTAGGATCCAGGATGTACATGTTTATAGAGGGGCAACTGATACATCGGATCATTATCTAGTTGTAGCTAAGTTAGAGTAAATGGTAGATGGGATAAGAGAAAAATGGCAACAACAAGTAAGAGGGAGGTGAAAGTGTATAAACTAAGGGATGAGGAAGTTCGGGTGAGATATAAGCAACTATTGGCAGAAAGGTGGGCTAGTGCAAAGAAGAGTAGTGGGGGGGGGGTTGAAGAGGGTTGAAATAGTTTTAAAAATGCAGTATTAGAATGTGGGGCAGAAGTTTGTGGTTATAGGAGGGTGGATGCAGGAGGAAAGAGGAGTGATTGGTGGAATGGTGAAGTAAAGGGTGTAATAAAAGAGAAAAAGGTAGCTTATGTGAGGCTCAGGTTAGGGTGTGTAGAAGAGAAAGAGACTACTTCCCGGTAAATGTAGGTCTTAGACAGGGATGTGTAATGTCACCACGGATGTTTAATCTATTTATAGATGGGGTTGTAAAAGAAGTAAATGCTAGGGTGTTCGTGAGAGGGGTGGGATTAAATTATGGGGAATCAAATACAAAATGAGAATTGACACAGTTAATTTTTGCTGATGTTACAGTGCTTATGAGAGATTCTGAAGGAAAACTGCAAAGGTTAGTGGACGAGTTTGGGAGTGTGTAAAGGTAGAAGGTTGAAAGTGAACATAGAAAAGAGTAAGGTGATGAGGGTATGAAATGATTTAGATAAAGAAAAATTGAATATCAAACTGAGGAGGAGGACTATGGAGGAAGTGAATATTTTCAGATATTTGGGAGTTGAAGTGTCGGCGGGTGGTTTTATGAAAGATGAGGTTAATCATAGAATTGATGAGGGAAAATAGGTGAGTGGCGCTTTGAGATATATGTGGAGACAAAAAACGCTGTGTATGGAGGGAAAGGAGAGAATGTATGAAAGTATAATAGCACCAACACTCTTACATGGGTGTGAAGCTTGGGCTGTAAATGCTGCAGCAAGAAGGCGGTTGGAGGCAGTGGAGATGTCCTGTCTAAGGGCAATGTGTGGTGTAAATATTATGCAAACAATTTGGAGTATGGAAATTAGGAGGTGTGGAGTTAATAAAAGTATTAGTCAGAGAGCTGAAGAGGGGTTGTTGATGTGGTTTGGTCATTTAGAGAGAATGGATCAAAGTAGAATGACATGGAGAGTGTATAAATCTGTAGGGAAAGGAAGGCGGGGTATGGGTCGTCTCCTAAAATGTTGGAAGGAGGGGTTAAAGGAGGTTTTATGAGCGAGGCGCTTTGACTTCCAGCAAGCGTGCGTGAGTGTGTTCGATAGGAGTGAATGGAGACGAATGGTATTTGGTAACTGACGAGCTGTTGGAGTGTGAGCAAGGTAATATTTATTGAAGGGATTCAGGGAAACCGGTTATTTGTACATAGCCGAACTTGAGTCCTGGAAATAGGAAGTGCAGTTCCTGCACTTTAAAGAAGAGGTTCGGGATATTGGCAATTTGAAGGGATATGTTGTGCATGTTTATATGTATAAGCTTCTAAACTGTTGTGTTCTGAGCACCTCTGCAAAAACAGTGAATATGTGTGAGTGAGGTGAAAGTGTTGAATGATTATGAAAGTATTTTATTTTTAGCTATTTTCTTTCTTTTTGGGTCACCCTGCATCGGTGGGAAACGGCCGACTTGTTAATATATATATATATATATATATATATATATATATATATATATATATATATATATATATATATATATATATATATATATATATATATATATGTGTGTGTGTGTGTGTGTGTGTGTGTGTGTGTGTGTGTGTGTGTGTGTGTGTGTGTGTGTGTGTGTGTGTGTGTGCGCAAACCAACCACTGTGAAAGAATAATGAAATTCCAAATGCTTTCGTGATTACTCACATTATTAAGGAACAATAAAAGTAATGCATCAAAGGAAGGCATATAAAGGGTCTAGACCACACCTCACCATCACATCCAACAACAAAGCAACACGTGATGCGCGACTCGTAAGAAAGACAACACTGCAACAGGCCCCATGGCTCAATTGGACAGGTCCTTCACGCAACCCACGAACACACTATTCTACCCAAGAATTAAACTTTATTATTTGTCCAATGTATTATTAAATTCTTCCCAAATTCTATTAATTATAAATGGATCTAATTTATATAAACCAAAGGAAATATTCATATTATTGTCAAAACTGCATTTTATGAAACAAGATTCAATTATATTCCTGTCGACCATGGATTTGCCTGTTATAACTTTCTCAACTTTTTGAAAATAAATTGGATGGTTAAAATCTCTCACATGAATAAATAGAGCATTAGAATCTTGTCCAGTTCTAATGCTATATTTATGTTGTTTTAATCTTAATTCGAGACTTTTACCAGTTTGACCGTAATAAACTTCATCGCAAATTTTACAAGGAATCTTATAGACACAACCACAGCATTTTGGGGGAATTCTTTATCAAAAGTTTTTTTTACTGTATAAAGACTTTTAAATACAACTTTGATATTAAAAGTCTTAAGAAGAGAAGGCATATCAACCAAGTTTTCATGATAAGGGAGAACCAACACAATTTTACTTGAATAAGGTTGGTTGTCCCTTTTTGGATTGTAAAAAGTATTTCTAGCGATTTTAAAAGATTTATCAATTACGTTTCTTGGGCATTTCAGATAATTAGCTATTTCATAAATTTTGGATATTTCCTCATCTATGAACTCAGGACTACAAATACGCAAAGCTCTCAGAAACATTGATGATAAAACGGACAGTTTAACTTCATTTTGATTTGAAGAATAATAGTGTACATAGGAACAGTTATTTGTAGGTTTTCTGTAAATTTTAAATTTGAATTCGTTATTACCCTTAATAATTAAAACATCTATAATAGGCATTGAGTTATTTTCTTCAAATCAATAGTAAAGTTTATAGAATGGGCTAAGCTATTTAATTTAACAAGGAAATGGTGTATATCTACATTTTTGGGCATAAGACACAAAATATCATCAACATATCTGAACCATTTAGCTCTATTAGGGAGGATTGTGTTAAGCAGCCTTGTTTCAAAAAATTCCATGTATAGGTTATTAAAAACAGGTGAAAGATGATTTCCCATTGCCATACCAAACTTCTGAGTGTAAAACTTATCATTAAATACAAATTTTGCATCAACAGTGCAATGATAGTAGGAACTGGCAATTGTAAATCATAATTAACGAGTTCATCAGATAAGAAACTTATATCATCAACAGGAACTTTCGTAAACAAGGAAGTAACATCAAAACTAACCATGTTAAAATTATTTATCAGCTAAATCTAAATTGTTTTTAACATTAAAGTTAGAAATTTTACCAACCATAGGGCTCAAAATGTCAGCAAGCCATTTGGATAATTTATACGAAACTGATCCTGTGGAGCTAATAATTGGTCTGACTGGATTCTCTGGTTTGTGTGTTTTTATTAGTCCATACATGTAAGGTAACGATGGATTAGTGGAAGTAAATTGTTTGTTTAATTCATCTTTGCCTTTCAGTAGAAGTTTTATTGTTTTATTGAAATTGCTGTTAACTGTGTCTAAGGGATTCTTTCTAAGTTTAGAATAGGTTTCAGTATCATCTAAGAGATTATTCATTTTTTCTTGGTAATCATTTTCTTTCATAATTACTATTGCATTTATTTTGTCTGCTTTAGTAAGGCGCAAATTTTTATTATTAATTAAGTGTATCATAAGACTTAAAGAATCTTTGATGGCAATTGGGAATGTTTTGTTTTAACATAGAGTTATATACCATTCCCTTACTAATATTAATTTCATCAGTGGATAAATCAGAAGATTTTTCAGAGTTACAAAAGGCTTTTGCAATTTCAACATTATTAAGTTTTTTTTGAAGTTGCAAAACATAGACCAAAACCTAGAGCAGCCGTTGTATTTTTGTCTAATATTTCGTCTGATAAGTTAAATACAAAATTGTTATTAGCATGTTTTATCCAATCACTATTTTCAATTTTAAATGTCTAATTTTCTTTGTAGTTTGTTTTTGAGTTCATTTCAAATTCTTCTGAGTTTATTATAGCAATGATCTAACATACTGTTTCCGTTCTGATGGAATGGCCTGATTAAATGAGTATTTTTTGTTTCTCAATATTTTGAATGCTTCCTTCTCCTGTATTTTAGTTATTTCAATATATTTCTGAAGAATAATTCTCATAAAATCATCAAAAGGACGATCTCTCATGTCAAGGAGTCTATTAGAGAGAGATCGTCCTTTTGATGATTTTATGAGGATTATTCTTCAGAAACATATTGAAATTACTAAAATACATGAGAAGGGTGCATTCAAAATATTGAGAAACAAAAAATACATAGTCATCAAAATCTTTGATCAAAGCCAGACGTACACTATATTATATTTATAATCCATATTACCTTTACGACACATACTCACACAAGCTCCATCTTTATCTTGTCTGAGCTAAAGACACTATTTTCCTTTTCCAATAAAGCCAACTTATTACGAGTTATGGAAAATTTGTCTATAGATGATTTTGTGTGGTTGTGATGCCCTTGTTTAGTTTTAACCACTTTGGGTATATTGCACCCAGGAAACACTTTTTTAAAATATTTATATGAGGCAAAAGCTCACAGTACACACAACCCGTCGTCAACTCAGTGTAGGATCTTAGCTGTACTCTAAACTCAACCTTTACATATTCTAAACTGAAAGAATCATTATATTCACTGATCCATCATGATCCTTCCCTATATTGTAAATCATTCTCCTGTCTTTTTAATATTGTTTCCAGCCATCAGCCATATCCTCTTTAGTCACAATTTCAAAAAGTAAATTAATCACAAACTGCCCATGTCTATCTCCACCTGTTATCTGTTGCCATAAAATCGATAACTGCAATTGGGTAGATTCGTAATGATATGGACAGCGGAAAAGATGCGACATACATATCACGCATCTGATCTAAAAATTATTCCCTAAAAGTATGTAAGTATAAACCCAAATCCCTCTTATGAGTAGAGTGTACGTCATATTTCCGTTCTGTATGTCTACCTCATAAATTTTGCAAATAAAATATTTATTGTGGGTACTCATTTTCACTTGATATGTCGAAGCTCCACCTGTGTCGCTTGGTGTCACCCCCCTGAGACCTCACTACTCATCAGAGTATGTGTGAATGCTCTACCTCCTGGAAATATAAACACATATGCAGTATAATGTGATCCTTTACTGACTACGTTTCGCCCACACAGTGGGCTTTTTCAAGTCACAAACAGAACTACCTGGGGTGGAAGGAACGCGAGTATTTATAGTCAGGTTCAGAATGCTGAGGTCATTCTACTGCGGTAAAAAGCATTTGAGTCACTCCCCAGACTACGAGTGAGCGCTTCTCTGTGCTGCGAGGTACTGCGACCAGAAGGATTAACTGACCAAGAGGTACCAGGTGACTTTTCTTCAGAAGTGCCAGGATGTGTGGCAGTTCCCATGGACTCAACTCATGGAGCGGGGCTCTGATGCATTAACAGCGGTAGTCGTCAACTCTCATCCTGTGAGGGAAAAAAATACAACATTCAGTATTTTTCCGACAAGACATACATATACAAAGTTTGATATATAACAGTTTTTCTACAAGACATATATAAGAACTGGATAATTGTTACTATATTTAGACGTATATTATTGTGACCACGAATGAGTGATATTGATCAACAACAACACTGCAATAGCCAAGGACTCTTAAGGATCGTTGGTCCAGTGGATTAGGGCATCATGTGTTTTCGCCCACCATGAGGCAGGCCAAAGCAGGATGGGTTCGAGTCCTTGGCTAGTGCAGTGTTGTTATTGATCAATACCACTCGTTCGCGGTCACAATAATATAAAATACTGCTCGTTGAACTACTACACCAAACAGAGACTAGAATGAAATTAGCCTAGAGTCATCCACACCATCGTGTGTCCTTGGGTAGCGAGTACAACATCCAGTTCCGCTGGATGCGCTACTCTTAAGGATCATATGGTTCAGTGGATTAGGGCGTCAGGTGTTTTCGCCCACCACGAGGCAGGCCAAAGCAGCATGGGTTCGAGTCCTTGGCTAGTGTAGTGTTGCTGTTGATTTAGACGTATATATGTTATACACACAACCTGATATATACACACAGATGATATAAACAAACCTTTTTCTACAGTTTTGTCCCATAATGCTTTCACTCAATCTATTGAAGCATTTAATTCGCATAATCTCGCGTGACGAATTTCCTCTTCTTACATAGCATCGTGCTAGATATTAGTTATTGATAATGATTTCTGTCTCCTGATTAGAGCTTCTTTATAATTTTCATGCATTCTATTCTCGATATCTGTTAAAAAGTTTTCTCACATTATTACAACAAGTTATAACAATTTTCATTCGTACGATATAACATCGAGAAACGTTCACAACATTCACAACTCACAATAAGTCACAACATGTTATAACACCAACACATTATTACCACAACACTTACGTCCACGTTCAAATTTCACTTGCTTCAACAAATCACATCAACAATTTTCCATTACCAACTTGTTACTAAAAGTTCTACCTACAATTTTTCAGTAGTCACAACATCATCTCATAATATCACAATATTCGCAACTCACAACAAGTCACATCAAACACATAGTATTACCACAACACACAACAACTTTCCATTATCATCATGTTATTACAAGTTCCATTCACAATTTTTCACATGTCACAACACCATCACATGTCACAACACCATCACATGTCACAACACCATCACATGTCACAACACCATCACATGTCACAACATTCACAACAAGTCACATCAGCACGATAACAACACACAACAACTTTGCATTACCAACTTTTTATTACAAGTTCCACCAACAACTTTCAGTTGTCACAACAAGTCACAACATGTTATAGCACCATTACATTATTACAACAACACTAACTTCCATGCAGAATTTTCACTTATAACTTTCTACACATTCACGACACATTTTTTCACAACAATAACAACACCCAACAACATTCACAAATTTCAGTTTCCACAACAAAACAATATCACAACACATTCACAAGAAGTCACAATGTTATAACAACAAAACTTACACATTACATAACAACTCGCAACATGATATAACATGAACACATCCACACATGGAGATTTCAACGCTCCGCCAGATACAGTTCTACTTGGTTATAACAATTTTTCGTCATTTTCACTAATAACATCACATCATCTCACAACATATTATTACAACATGTTTTACAATCCCTTCAACATCTTATAAAAGGCCACAACAACTCACCTTCTTTCATGGTTGCATGCACGATAATTTGCAGGTAAAAATGGTGACAACAGCGGTACTATGTGCTCACTCAAATTTTAGATATCTATAGCTAAAACATGAACTCTACCCTCCCCCCCCTTGAAAAGGCCACGATAGGGTTGCCTATAAGCTCTAGAAAGAGGACTGAACTACCTGGAATGATAACATCTGCATTATCTGTTGGACCTAGCTAATGAACATAGGTCATGATACCATCTTTTACCAACCCATGTTTGACAACAAGATAAACCTTCTATTTCACCCACACTCGCCCACACCCACATCCACACCCACACCCACACCCACACCGACACCCACACCCACACCCACACCCACACCCACATATGAGACACTAGCTGTTAATCCCTGTTAATTCCTTCTGGAGGTGGGTCTGGAGAAAGCCGCTAATCATCTTTTGATGACAACAAAATCAGGATAAATCATGATACCTTCTTTTACCAATTCGTGTTTGACCACACCCACTTACACATATGTCATAACCTGTTAATACCTTCTGGAGGTGTGTCTGGGGAAAGCCATTACAAATATGATAAGATCTCTACCCCATTCTTCATTTACCTGCTGCACCGAGCTAAATGATACCAAATCATGATAACATCTCTGTTGACCACAGTACAAAAAGTATTAAAACATTCATACTTATATATCAGCGGAGAGTGAGGTGTGAGTGACGCATGGTAACCTGAAGAATGCCATATTGGGATGAGTGCGTGTAGACGATGAGGTCATGTGATTCCTGTGTTGCTGGGTAGGTGGTGCTTTGCCTGGTTGAGTATCATGTATGCTGATGTTTTAGAAATTTTGTGGTTTCCAGTGTTACGTTCTATTTATGGTAGAAACATAGATGCATCATCACTACGAAACGCAGCGCCACACCTCTAACTTCAACAGCAGGTGTCAACACCATCCCCTGTGGATTCTGTCCCAAGAAATATGTTAAAATGCAAGATCTTGACACGGTGGAAATTTTAGGGTAACAGATTTTCGGGATCTTGCGTATGCAAGATCTTGTCTTGCATACGCCAGAAGCACTTCAGGTACGTACCAACATGATTCGTGAAGAAACCCACGAAGTTGTTTATCAATAGAACGAGCAAAATTAATTGCAAAAACTTATAAAGATATACATTCCCTAGGGTCATTAGGAGATATAAAGATTTTTTATCTGGCTCCGAAAAAGATCGACTCTAGTATAACACTTAATCATGTTAGCAAATTCTTCAATTAAGAAAGGCAATACACGTTACATGTACTTAAAACCAAAAAGTTTCACCCATGGAAAATCATAGCTCCCAAGACTCATGTTATCTTGAGTTGCGATCGGAGTGATATGTCCAAACTGTCAGGATATGATGATGTTTATTAGAAAATTATTGTATATCGACATC
>NW_027197959.1:2500-5000 GCF_038502225.1 Cherax quadricarinatus
CATGAGTTTCACGTACAAAACAAAGGAAATAGTATTTTTAGTAAAGTATTAAATATCTTCACAACACACATTTCTTCCAAAATTTTAACGACGGAAAGGTTTCGCTTCTTCCGCCTCTGGGAGTTGTTGAATTACAGCTTCCGGATCTCCTGATATCTTAGGCGTTTTCATTGATCTCAAAATTTAGCCATAATTGACAAGTTTGAACTGCAGCTTTTGGACCTTTTGAAGACATCTTCACAATGCCATGTCCAGTTGATCTTAAATCGTAAAGTGATTGACAGGGTTGAGTTGTAGCTCACGGGCCTCTGTAGTTTGTTCAGCTACAATTCCGGGTCATATTAGTGATACACCTATCTGTGGTCCAGAATCTGAACTCCGGCTTTAAGGCTTAACACATTAATCTCAATCCTTGGGCTTCAAAGGGTTAACATCTAGACCTAGGGTGGGCAGACCTGTCACCAGGTGCCACAAATGGCGTATTGGCCATGAAAGTGTGGCGAATTTGAGTTTGCCATATTTGGCTCTCTTAATAAAATATTGCAAAACTATTATGACAGCGTGTGCTGGTTGCAACTTGACGTGTACGGTGTGGAACACAGGATAATCTGGCAGAATTCTTCAGTCACAGAGATGTGGGAATATATCCCGATAAATCACATCAGGAAACGGGTGAGGCTTGAACCCACGTCAAGTGTGTCCTAAAACTCTCAGGCCAGTGCAGTGATTTGTTTGTAATCGTACTGTTACGATTTCGTTAGTCGTATTGTGATAAGGATCTTCCAACTTTGAAATTAGGCATTTCGAAATTGTTTATCTTTGGATCATCGGCAGTGGGTGGTCGAAATTGTTGCTCATCTTTGGATGAACGGAAGTGGGTGAATCGACGGTTTTAACAAAGGGGGATTCGTCGAGTCGGAATGCTTATCTGGAATTGTTGATGTCAGGTTATAGGCGGAGCTGAGATGCTCCTTGAGTTCAGATATTCAGCCAACATTTTTGCAACATAATAAGCAAAACAATTGTCAAATTTTGCATTACATTTTCTATTATATTTTTAAACATAATTTTTGTTTGTTTGCTTCTAAGACAGTCAAGAGAATGGTCAGAATTTACTCATTTTGAATTAGCTTATTTATACAGTTTGATTTTTTAAGTTTTCATCTAAGCAGCCCAGTTTCTCTCTTTTTTTTTTTGGTATGGTATGGCGAATTTCATTTTTGATTCACCACGTTTGTGGCTACATTTAATAATAAGTAGCCTTCTTACGTCGTAAGCCCTTAGAAGGTGTTGAGCTACAGCTCTTAGCCCTCTCTGTGTTGTTCAGCTTCACCTGCGTCTCTTGAGAGTGCTGAGTTACAGTTTCTGGGCCTCATCAGGGTTTTGAGCTACAGGTTAGGTTAGGTAAGATTATTCAGGAAACAGGACAGTTGTTTCCTGACGCGTGTCTTAGTTATATGATGACCCGTCACTGGCAGAGGTGAACTTAGTAGCACGCGCCATACAAGTTAGGTAAGGATGCAAGTGATCTAACTAATGACACTTGAAATATTTTTACTGAAAAAAAGAGACATATGGCTTCGCATCCAGAGGCCTCTACCAAAATTTTATGTTGAGAGGAGAGTTTCGTCGTCGAACGTGAACTCTGATAAATCAGTTTTCACGAAAACAAACATATATCCAACCCATTAGTCTTAATTATAAAATAACCGCACCCAGACTCTAACTGCCGTTTCACACTACTGTAATAGCCCCGGCCTGACCCGGAATGTAGCATATATGAGCTTATTGCCCTCTAGAAATTCTGGCTCAGTGACTTGGGAGTGGCAGACGGAAGTGCCTTCCAAATCACGGATGTACAGTACCAGCGCCAACCACTCACCACTGAACCAGGTAAAGAATTCTGTTGCAATTTTTTGTTTTGTCAGTGTGAAAAATTCACGACAAAGGAGTCTGTCATGCCGACAGAAAAAAAATCTGCCCAACACTACCCAGGACAGAGATAATATCAGCATTCCTGACAGCACTGCCTGTAGAGAAAAAGCCCGATTTTAGGATACCTGCTGAGTCAGTGTGTAAAACGAAGGGCGCGGGGGGTGCTGAATCGGTGTGAGGGCAGCCTTAATAACCCGTTTCTCAGCAGAGGTTGATTATAATCCGTTGCCATGACCTAGGTAACTCTAGGACAACGTAAGGGTCGTCAGGAGGAATAGATAGTCAAAGTATTACGGCAGAAAGTGAGAAAATGGGAAGTTCGGTTGGGTAAATATGTCACTGCCCAACCATTAGTTCAAGGACTCCCAGAAAATGTAACACTGAATGCCAACTTTCCCATGGACTGCCCCTTCCCCCACTCTAGTAGGCTGATTGACACCCACCCAGAGAGGGACAACAATTCTATCATATGACTGAAACGAATCTTGTTAAACATTTTGCTCTTAGGATTACTCGTCTTTTCTTTCCGTCTCATAAACACGCAAGATGAGAAATAAGCTCACAG
>NW_027197959.1:10000-37500 GCF_038502225.1 Cherax quadricarinatus
GGGGGAAGCGCTAAACCCGGAGGATTATACAGCGCCTGGGGGGGGATGTGGAAGGCATTCAGGCTTAATTCGGGGAACTGGAGCACATATCCAATTCCCTAAATCAAGAGCCCCTCACCAACATCAAGGAACCTTCCTTGAGGGGTCTGAGTTTTAAGCTTTCGATCCTTCCTGTTGTTTTGACTGTGTTGGCTGAGATTTTCTGACGTTGTTTTGACTGTGTTGGCTGACATTGTCTGACGTTGTTTTGATTGTATTGGCTGAGATTGTCTGACGTTGTTTTGATTGTATTGGCTGAGATTGTCTGACGTTGTTTTGACTGTGTTGGCTGACATTGTCTGACGTTGTTTTGACTGTGTTGGCTGACATTGTCTGACGTTGTTTTGACTGTGTCGGCTGACATTGTCTGACGTTGTTTTGACTGTGTTGGCTGACATTGTCTGACGTTGTTTTGACTGTGTTGGCTAACATTGTCTGACGTTGTTTTGACTTTGTTGGCTGACATTGTCTGACGTTGTTTTGACTGTGTTGGCTGACATTGTCTGACGTTGTTTTGATTTTGTTGGCTGACATTGTCTGACGTTGTTTTGACTGTGTTGGCTGACATTGTCTGACGTTGTTTTGACTGTGTTGGCTAACATTGTCTGACATTGTTTTGACTGTGTTGGCTGACATTATCTGACGTTGTTTTGATTGTGTTGGCTGACATTGTCTGACGTTGTTTTGACTGTGTTGGCTGACATTGTCTGTCGTTGTTTTGACTGTGTTGGCTGACATTGTCGTTGTTTTGATTGTGTTGGCTGACATTGTCTGTCGTTGTTTTGATTGTGTTGGCTGACATTGTCTGATGTTGTTTTGACTGTGTTGGCTGACATTGTCTGTCGTTGTTTTGACTGTGTTGGCTGACATTGTCTGACGTTGTTTTGACTTTGTTGGCTGACATTGTCTGACGTTGTTTTGACTGTGTTGGCTGACATTGTCTGACGTTGTTTTGATTGTGTTGGCTGACATTGTCTGACGTTGTTTTGACTTTGTTGGCTGACATTGTCTGACGTTGTTTTGACTTTGTTGGCTGACATTGTCTGACGTTGTTTTGACTGTGTTGGCTGACATTGTCTGACGTTTTGACTTTGTTGGCTGACATTGACGTTGTTTTGATTGTGTTGGCTGACATTGTCTGACGTTGTTTTGACTTTGTTGGCTGACATTGTCTGACGTTGTTTTGACTGTGTTGGCTGACATTGTCTGACGTTGTTTTGACTTTGTTGGCTGACATTGTCTGACGTTGTTTTGACTGTGTTGGCTGACATTGTCTGACGTTGTTTTGACTTTGTTGGCTAACATTGTCTGACATTGTTTTGACTGTGTTGGCTGACATTATCTGACGTTGTTTTGATTGTGTTGGCTGACATTGTCTGACGTTGTTTTGACTGTGTTGGCTGACATTGTTTGACGTTGTTTTGACTGTGTTGGCTGACATTGTCTGACGTTGTTTTGACTGTGTTGGCTGACATTGTCTGACGTTGTTTTGACTGTGTTGGCTGACACTGACGTCGCCGTATATCACTAATAAGCTATGCCATGTTTGTGGTACTTATGTGTGTGTCTCTATTTCCACTTATCCCTTCGTCTCTCGAGTCCCATCGTTGTCACCTTTGTCATCTCTGGTTAGCATCGTTGTCATCTCTAGTTAGCATTGTCATCTCTAGTTATCGTTATCATTTCTGCCTGTCATCGTTTCATCTCAACTTGTCATGGTTGTCATCTCTAGTTGTCATCGTCGTCATCTCTAGTTGTCACCTAATTTAAGTGTTATCTCCAGAAAGGTTGTGTCTGTCTTTGTACATTCTCATAATTAGGTTACCATATGTTAGCTGTGTATCACCTATCACTACGTCTGCTTTCTCGCAAGCGCACGAGAGAGAGAGAGAGAGAGAGAGAGAGAGAGAGAGAGAGAGAGAGAGAGAGAGAGAGAGAGAGAGAGAGAGAGAGAGAGAGAATGCATGCCTTTGCATGTACTTAGGCACATTAATGCAACAACCTTCATCAGAAAGGCATTTCCCTCCAACACAGTTACCTCCAACGACACCACCAGCACTAGCGGCGCCTCCACCGTTCCCACCAGCACCACCACAACTGTCACTACCAGCATCACCACAACTGTCACTACCAGCACCACCACAACTGTCACTACCAACACCACCACAGCTGTCACTACCAACACCACCACAACTGTCACTACCAGCACCCCCACCACCGTCACTACCATCACCACTACCACCGTCATCAGCGCCGCCTCCACCGCTACCACCATCGCCATCACAACCAACACCATCACCACTATCATCACCGCAAGCGTCACACACATACATGACAACTATTTCCTACTGAGATAAGCTGTACATACCTCACTGGTGCCTCCCCACACACCTGACATGCCTCCCCACACACCTGATTGGTGCCTCCCCACACACCTGACTGGTGCCTCCCCATACACCTGACTGGTGCCTCCCCCAAACACCTGGTGCCGCCCCCACACACCTGACTGGTGCTTCCCCCACACACCTGACTGGTGCCTCCCCCACACACCTGACTGGTGTCTCCCCCACACACCTGACTGGTGCCTCCCCCACACACCTGACTGGTGCCTCCCCCACACACCTGCCTGGTTCCTCCCCCACACACCTGACTGGTGCCTACCCCACACACCTGACTGGTGCCTCCCCCACACACCTGACTGGTGCGTCCCCCACACACCTGACTGGTGCCTCCCCCACACACCTGACTGGTGCCTCCCCCACACACCTGACTGGTGTCTCCCCCACACACCTGACTGGTGCCTCCCCCACACACCTGACTGGTGCCTCCCCCACACACCTGATTGTCTCCCCCCCACACACCTGACTGGTGCCTCCCCCACACTCCTGACTGGTGCCTCCCGGCACACCAACCTCTCACATTTCCTCCAGTTTAAAACACTGAATGGATACTTATTCAAGTTTCACCGAAGACCAGGATATTAAAGAAACTGCTGAGACAAGCAAATCTTATAATATATATATATATATATATATATATATATATATATATATATATATATATATATATATATATAAATAAGAGTATTATTCTGGCAGGAAGATAAATTAGGAAATTTCTCAGACATGGGATCGTTGCATCAGGGTGTCATTAATATGCGTTGTGGCAAGGACTCAGGTGTCCCTCTTCCAGGAAAATTAATTCAAGCCAATACGGACCCACGAGTGTGTGTGTAAGATGATTTGGAAACGCCTGGGAAATTAATGCGTGTCCGTCCTGAGTCACAGGAAGTTGTAACACCATGTTTTTATGTATACAATACGATTTTTACTTTTGTTTATTATATCCATGGATAGATTCTAAGCCTCTAGTGGGTTATACATGATCTGAACAATACGAGGTGATCAGATTTGATCCAAGGTAGGGGAGGGTAGCTTCAGTTTCTTGGTTAATTTTTTTTATGATTTACCTAGCTGGTTTAAATAATGAACTACTTCTTGAAACAACGGAAGGCAGTTATATAGTTTTTATGATGGGCTTTTAGTACGTTTTAAAAAATATTATATGAATTAATTAAGGTCAACAATCTCTGGGGGGGGGGGGGGGGGGGAAATAAATGGTATAAAATACCGACACAATGGAAATATAAACACATATGCAGTATAATGTGATCCTTTGTTGACAATGTTTCGCCCACATAGTGGGCGTACCTTGAAAAAGCCCACTGTGTGGGCGAAACGTTGTCAATAAAGGATCACATTATACTGCATATGTGTTTATATTTCCAGTCTCTGGGGGGGGGGGTGGCCATTAAGAACATAAGAACATAAGAACGAAGGAACACTGCAGAAGGCCTACTGGCCCATGCGAGGCAGGTCCAAGTCTCCTACCGGCTTAAGCCAATGCACCCAACCTAGTCAGGTCAGGTCACATTGACTTAAGGGAGGAACACGGCAACCGACCTGTTAGCACAAGCTATCAGGTCTAACTCACACCCACCCACATCTACTCATGTATTTATCCAACCTATTTTTAAAGCTACACAACGTTCTGGCCTCTATAACGGTACTTGGGAGTTTGTTCCACTCATCCACAACTCTATTACCAAACCAGTACTTTCCTATATCCTTCCTGAATCTGAATTTTTCCAACTTAAAACCATTGCTGCGAGTCCTGTCTAGGCTAGATATTTTCAGCACACTATTTACATCCCCTTTATTTATTCCTGTCTTCCATTTATACACCTCAATCATATCCCCCCTAATTCTACGTCTTTCTAGAGAGTGCAGTTTCAGGGCCCTTAGTCTATCCTCATAGGGAAGGTTTCTGATACATGGGATCATCTTTGTCATCCTCCTTTGTACATTTTCCAGAGAATTTATATCGGTGCTTCGAAATTAATTAGCAACGTGCTAATTTGCCTGGCAGCATAGAAGGTTGGTCGACAACATTGTATGACAGGATGTTACATCTTGTCATACAGTGTTAGTGTGTTAGGTAAATGGACACTGAAGCAACTAAAGTGACGGTAGGTAGGTAAGACACAAAGGCAACAGTTAGGCAACTTTATTCCGAAACGTTTCGCCTACACAGTAGGCTTCTTCAGTCGAATACAGAAAGTAGGCAGGAACAGTAGAGATGTGAAGACGATGTAATCAGTCCATCACCCTTGAAGTCGTAGAATTTGAGGTTGTCAGTCCCTCAGCCTGGAGAGTTCAGTTCCATAGTCAGGAACTATCTGAAGATCAAGCGACAGTGCGGAGACTTAAATACTGTCGGAAGGAGAGGTGCATAGTAGTAGTAGTAGTAGTGAGAATGTAGCCACTGATAGGTCAGGTCCCTCTCAGATCCAACAGTTCTCACTTGAAAGGGTTGTCCAAGGTGTTTTCTGTACCAAGAGGCCATGTGTTGCAGTGTCTGACAAGATGAACATCAAAATGGCATAAAATACCGACAGGTTGGTAGGTAAGACACATAGGCAACAGTTAGGCAACTTTATTCCGAAACGTTTCGCCTACACAGTAGGCTTCTTCAGTCGAATACAGAAAGTAATAAAGTTGGTAGAATTACCGACAATATGTAAAGTAAAAGGACACAAGTGCAACTAATGTGACATTTATTGTGGCAACGTTTCGCTCTCCAGGAGCTTTATCAAGCCATTACAAACAATACATGGACACAGAGGGTATATAAAGGCTCAGAGTGAGGTGAATACTAGTGAGGTACCAATTCCGATGTTCACTGGTGGTAGTAGTGGTAGTGACAAAAGCAATTAATTCGTACATGAGTAAAAGGATATAAAAGCTATTACTTGGGTAACATAAAAATAGGTTGGACAAATATAAACTGGAATGAGGCAGGTTGTTTCAGTGTTCACTCTCTGTGCTTTGTGTAGTATAACAGGAGAGACTATGTGATGGCAGGGTTTACTGTTTTCAGGAGGATTCTTGCTAAGACTTCGGAGATGGTGAAGCTGCCGTTGTTTTGTTTAATTGTATTCGAAACAGCGATCAGTGCTGATTCAAGGCACTTGCGTGTGCGGAAATTAGTTTCTTTTATCACTAATTGGGCGTCTCTGAATTTCATAAGATGATTGGTGGAATTTCGGTGTTGTACACAGGCGTTGTTTAAGTTGTCGTTCCTACATGCGTATATGTGTTCATTGAGGCGGGTGTCGAGGTTTCTTGCTGTTTCACCTACGTAGATCTTGTCACAGCCTCCACAGGGTATAGTGTAAACTCCTGCATTGACTGGTTCGTGGTGCTTGGGTTTTGTCCTGGTTAGATCCTTTATTGAAGTGGTAGAAGCGATGGCGACTCTGGTGTTAGCTTGTGAAAGTACTTTTGAGACGTTTCGTGCAACCTGGCTGTTGGGAAGAATTATAACTTTGTTGGGAGCGGTGTTGATGCGTGGAGAATTGATGATCTGAAGAGCTCTTTTCTTGCAGTCTTTGATGAAAAAAGAAGAAGGAAATTGTAACTCAGTGAATGTTTGGTGAATGTAAGTACATTCCTCGTCAAGAAACTCAGGACTACAAATTCGGTATGCTCTTAGGAAAAACCCGATGATGATGCCTCTTTTGGTCTTGGTATCTTGACTGGAATAGAAGTGTGTGAGATCATTTTTATTGGTGGGTTTCCGATAAACTTGAAATCTTAGGTTGTTGTCTACTTTGTGAATGAGGACGTCGAGGAAAGGTAGCTTGTCATTGGACTCTTCTTCTAGTGTAAACTGAATCGCTGGTTCAACTGCGTTGAGCCTTGCCTGAAGATCCCGTACATCAAAACGTTTTGGAGTTATTACGAGGACATCGTCCACGTAACGTAACCAAGTGACGCTTGAAGGGATGATGTTGGCGAAGTGTTCGGACTCTAGGTGTTCCATGTATAAGTTGGCTAGGACGGCACTTATTGGGGACCCCATTCCCATGCCGTAGGTTTGTTTGTAGAGCTTGTTATTGAAGGAAAAACAGTTGAAGTTAACACAGAGTTCAATCAAGTCAACAAAATCTCCTCACTCTGAGCCTTTATATACCCTCTGTGTCCATGTATTGTTTGTAATGGCTTGATAAAGCTCCTGGAGAGCGAAACGTTGCCACAATAAATGTCACATTAGGTGCACTTGTGTCCTTTTACTTTACGAATACAGAAAGTAGGCAGGAACAGTAGAGATGTGAAGACGATGTAATCAGTCCATCACCCTTGAAGTCGTAGAATTTGAGGTTGTCAGTCCCTCAGCCTGGAGAGTTCAGTTCCATAGTCAGGAACTATCTGAAGATCAAGCGACAGTGCGGAGACTTAAATACTGTCGGAAGGAGAGGTGCATAGTAGTAGTAGTAGTAGTGAGAATGTAGCCACTGATAGGTCAGGTCCCTCTCAGATCCAACAGTTCTCACTTGAAAGGGTTGTCCAAGGTGTTTTCTGTACCAAGAGGCCATGTGTTGCAGTGTCTGACAAGATGAACATCAAAATGGCATAAAATACCGACAGGTTGGTAGGTAAGACACAAAGGCAACAGTTAGGCAACTTTATTCCGAAACGTTTCGCCTACACAGTAGGCTTCGGAATAAAGTTGCCTAACTGTTTTCTGTACCAAGAGGCCATGTGTTGCAGTGTCTGACAAGATGAACATCAAAATGGCATAAAATACCGACAGGTTGGTAGGTAAGACACAAAGGCAACAGTTAGGCAACTTTATTCCGAAACGTTTCGCCTACACAGTAGGCTTCGGAATAAAGTTGCCTAACTGTTGCCTTTGTGTCTTACCTACCAACCTGTCGGTATTTTATGCCATTTTGATGTTCATCTTGTCAGACACTGCAACACATGGCCTCTTGGTACAGAAAACACCTTGGACAACCCTTTCAAGTGAGAACTGTTGGATCTGAGAGGGACCTGACCTATCAGTGGCTACATTCTCACTACTACTACTACTACTATGCACCTCTCCTTCCGACAGTATTTAAGTCTCCGCACTGTCGCTTGATCTTCAGATAGTTCCTGACTATGGAACTGAACTCTCCAGGCTGAGGGACTGACAACCTCAAATTCTACGACTTCAAGGGTGGTGGACTGATTACATCGTCTTCACATCTCTACTGTTCCTGCCTACTTTCTGTATTCGACTGAAGAAGCCTACTGTGTAGGCGAAACGTTTCGGAATAAAGTTGCCTAACTGTTGCCTTTGTGTCTTACCTACCAACCTGTCGGTATTTTATGCCATTTTGATGTTCAACTAAAGTGACATTTTATTGTGGCAACGTTTCGCTTTCCAGGAGCTTTGGCCGTTACGGCTCGACAGACCTGGAGAGCGAAACGTTGCCACAATAATATGTGCCAAAAATTTTATCGATAATTCTACCATTATTACCAAGGGTGAGTGCGAAATAGTAGCCTGCTAGCCTTTTATTTATCTTAAACTAAGTATTTTCTTATATCTACTATCCTATGTGTTAATACCGTATTTCTTATTCCTTCGGTATTTCCCTGCCAGTCTACGAGGCCTGAACTGAGGCCAGCTGTGACAGATATTCACATCTCTCACAGTTCATAACTAATTCTCTTTGCGTGCTGAGCATTTGACATCTACATCGTGATGTGATATAGTGTTCATCATGATGTAATGTGTTGGGCATTATAATGTGATGGCTGCCATGATGTGATGTGTTGGATATCATGATGTGATGTGTTGGGTGTCATGATGTGATGTTGGGTGTCATGATGTAATGTGTTGGGCGTTATAATGTGTTGGGTATCATGATGTGATATGTTGGGCGTTATAATGTGATGTGTTGGGCATTATAATATGATCTGTTGGTGTCATGATGTGATGTGTTGGGCGTTACGGGATGTGTTGGGTGTCATGATGTGATGTGTTGGGCGTTACGTGATGTGTTGGGCATTATAATATGATCTGTTGAGTGTCATGATGTGATGTGCTGGGCGTTATAATGTAGTATGTTGTGCGTTATGTGATGTGATGGGTGTCATTAAGTGTTGGGCGTCATGATGTGATACGTTGGTCATGATGTAATATGTGGCGTCACGTGGCGTCATGATGTGACGTGTTGGCTATGATATGATGTGCTGGTCGTAATGTAAAATGCTGGTCATGAGGATGTGAAGTGCTGCTCATGAGGATGTGGAGTGCTGGTCATGAGGATGTGAAGTGCTGGTCATCATTCGGAGATCAGAACATTAAATTCAAGCCATAACACCCCTGCTGGAAACGCTCAAGCCTGCCCAAACTTGGCAATGATGTTAGTCTCTAAAATTTTTCCAAAATCTTTTAACCTGGTCTTACGAATTCACTTGAACGGGACCTAAATGGCGGCAAGAATGGCCAAAATGACCATTTTGCGAGTGAGAAATACGTACCATAACTTATGTAAAACTGGGGATATGCACCTCCAACACCCTCAATGATCTGCCTTTCATGACAATGAGGTCGCTGGAGGCCACGAGAGTTCAGCAGAGGTCACCAGGTACTTGCTGTCGCGTGTCAATTCCCGACATCGGGTCATGAGTCGTGCTCTAGAGTTGCTGAAGCTGTGGGAACCCGGAGATCAGATGGCGTGAAGATTTTCCTCGCATGTTTACGATATTTTCTCAACTCAAAACAACCGATCGAACTAACAGGAGCTTATTTTATCGATGATTGTCCGTATTTTAAAATCATTATGCGCATCGCTGTGAAGCCCCCAGAGTAAAATCTATGTTATTTGATGGTAAATGGAGATGGTGAAAGGTGGACGGTGTTGTGCGTTAAGAATTATTGGCGGAAAACCGTCTGTTACAGAGCTTGGTCGCTTATCTTCTATCCATGTTTACGATTCTCTTACTCTTTTCAGGATCGCCGAGATAAGATTTTGTGAAATAAAAAGCCATTCTGTAAAGAATAATAGTATTAAGCATAAACCTGTCGACTTGTTTAATATATGATTTTGTTATTAGTTCCCATCGTTAATAGCACAGCTGATTTTGTTTTAAGACATAATTAGACCAGAATTTTTTTTATTAGTGTTGATGCAAATTATTTTAAATTTATCTGGTTTGGTAAATAGAGTTGTGGATGAGTAGAACAAACTCCCGATGCTAAAACGTTGTGTAGCTTTAAAAATAGGTTAGATAAATACACGAATGGGTGTGGGCGGGGTGTGAGTTGGACCTGACTAGCTTGTGCTACTAGGTCTGATGCGGTGCTCCTTCCTTAAGTGGAAGTGACCTGATTAGGTGGGTCATTGGGCTAATCCGGGGGGACATGAACCTGCTTCGCATGGGTCAGTAGGCCTGCTGCAGTGTTCCTTCTTTCTTATGTTCTTATATATCTGACAATTTTTATGAAGTTTTTTTATCATCTAACATAAAATAGCTCTGACAGATTTATGGAGTTCATTACAGAAAGGTTGACAAGTTAGTTTTTCTTGATGTGTATAATAATATATGTGGCTGGAACAATAAGAGGCTGTCTCCATCGGAAAGGAGAGATGCACTGGCGCTTAGTAAGTCAATGTAAACAACTCTACCTCACCCACGTCTAGTGTTGGGGGTGTAGTGCCCTCAACTCTTCTTCACCCACGTCCAGTGGTGGATGTATCGGGCACTGAACTCTACTGCCCCCACGTCTTGTGAGGAGACCTCCATATGCAGTGGCGAAGGGAGGGGAGTCTTCTACTTTGCGTTCCCTCACCTTCAGTGGCGGAGAGTAGGGATATCAGCTATGCGCCTCTTCTTGAGGTGTTACTCCCTCCACTCTGCTTCCCTTATTATCCGGTGGTGGGGGAGTGAGTGCTCAACTCTGCGTCCCTCCATGACCAGTGGGAGTGTGAAGTTCTCAACGTTTTTGTCTCAAGCGGGCCGAGTGGTTAACGCACTGGCCTGCGAGTTTTAGGACTCGCCATGGGTTCAAGCCCCACCCGTTCCCTGATTTGGTCCCTAACGTTCACCATTGAACGTTAGGGACGTTAGTGTGTTCTTAATGTCTGGAACTTCTCGAGCATATTACCATGCTTGACTAAATGTAGACACCATGCTGGTGTTGGGTACCTAACGACAGACTTGACATAACTCACGTACGGTCCAAAAGAAATCTTTAAGGTCTTTAAAGGCAGTTTTGAGACTAGCGATGTTATGCAGTTTATTATCACTCTGATGATATCTTTGGTGTGATATCTACCATTACTACTGTAATTCCTTAATTAAGAGTTGCAGTAAACGCGGAAGTAGTTATCGCCAACTGTGTTTAACTAACCAAATTTCGTGATGCTCTGTGCACGCCAGTGCTCCAATAAAGCTCATAATCTATTAACTTCAATCACATAGATGTATACACTTCCACAGCTAAAAATCTGTCGTTCGCGATTGGTCAAGGGTCAAGTCCAAGATCATTGAGGTGTGAAAGGCCTGGATATCCTTCCTTACTTTGTGAAGGCCACACTTAATGCCTAAGCATAATAGAGGCTCTCTTTGCGTTGCAACCCATTATTGTAAATACAAAATCTCAATGTACTATTTGCAGACATAAATAACTAAATAAATACTGGCACCTCGGAAGAAAAGGACTCGAAATTTTGGAGCCAGTCATGTAGTAGGATTTAGGCATCGATGTTTTCTTTGCCTTCGTCACTTTTGAGGATTGATTTTTTAAGCTTTCGCCTAGCCCGCTCGCTTTATCCAACACCTCAAAAACCATTCACCTTTAATAATTAACATCATAATTTATCAGCATCTAAAAGCAATGTTTTGTATATAAATATACATTAGTCTTGCGTTTCTGTGTAATATATATTATGGCCAGGTAATTCAGATTTTACACTTGGCGTAAGTTATCATTTTCAATTCTCCAGGTTAAAGCAGCATTACCTCACAAATACGAGAATAATGACGTTAAAGTAACTCATAAATTTACAACAAGAGGTTTATGGGCCCTCACATGAGTCTTAATAACAGTAAAAAGTAAACAAAATCACACGCTTGCGCATACCGGCTATGATCAAAGAAAAAACTTGAAACCTTGGCTTGGTAACAATTCTGCCATCTCTTCAACAAACGGTCATCCCGAACCTAAATATATTTTATGTTATTGTAAGGACATTACCGGACGGAGGATGGGCTTCAGATTATAGTCTTGGGGCAGTTTTATGTACGTCCTTGATTTAGGATCACAACCGGTTACAAGCACACGGAGGGGATAACCAGACCCAATGTTGACGTCCTCTTGGATGACACTTATTGTTTTCTTTGTTCGACTTTTATTTTTGGTCCTCTTCTTGCGACACTTAGGAAAAAATGTTTTCCTAAATATTTCAGATATTGAATAATTTAACCAGGAAAGTAATAAGATATCTGTTCTCTTTCGGAAAGGTCATAAATTTTTAACACTGCGTAGTTCCGAGGTTCAGATGAGAACGACTAGTGGAAAATAACGGTCAGTATTCTGAGTGACCAATCCTAGGCAAGCTGGTGAACGTCTCGGCCAATAGCAGCTGACCAGCATGTTGCTAACGGGCGGTTGGGCTTGAGTAGGGAAATTCATCATTATCATTCGTGGCTTCCCATTTATAAAAGCCTCTATAAGTCTCCAAGTCGCCCATGCGTCACCCGTTCTGATTAATGTTCCCCTTGGACAGTGGGAGAGATGTTTCTTGGCAGTGTTTCCAGTACTTCTATTACGCAGACAAAAGCAGCAGCTCGTAAATTTTCAGAAGTGTCCCTCGTGATATACAACAATTATCACTTATCACTGGCGAAAAATTTGTTTGCAGTGATTTCTGCTAGTTTTACAATAATTGTTTCGTAGCTTTAGTTTTTCCTGGCAAACAACTTTACACCGTCTTAAAATTTTATTCCATATCACACATTTTCAGATTTTGAATGTTTGTAATGCATAATTACTTTTATTTGAGCTCAAAGTGTGCCCAGATGAACGTGTAAAAAAATAGTTGAATTTTTGACAAGTAATTTTAATTACAGCTTATCTGAAGCAGTGATGGTATTTGGTGCTGTGTTTATAACGTCGAAGACCTTTGCTTTCTGTGTATTGGCACTTTTGTTTGACTAGTTTGTTAGTCTACTATCACAAAAATATAAGTACAGAGGACACTAAAATAATATTTCATAAGTTCTTTCCATTAGCTTTATAGTCGAAAGTGGAATGAACACCTCACGAGTTGATGCACGAACACAACTTACTGAAGCCCTTATATTAAAAAAATGGCGGTTATTTTCCATATTTTGATATCACCTGTTTATTGTGATTTTTTTTTATATATATATATATATATATATATATATATATATATATATATATATATATATATATATATATATATATATATATATATATATATATATATACAAAGGAGGGTCAGGGTAGACATGATAACGACATATAAAATACTGCGCGGAATAGACAAAGTGGACAAAGACAGGATGTTCCAGAGATGGGACACTAAAACAAGAGGTCGCAGTTGGAAGTTTGAAGAGTCAGAGGGATGTTAGGAAGTATTTCTTCAGTCATAGAGTTGTCAGGCAGTGGAATAGCCTAGAAAGTGACGTAGTGGAGGCGGGAACCATACATAGTTTTAAGGCGAGGTTTGATGAAGCTCATGGAGCAGGAAGAGAGAGGACCCAGTAGCAATTAGTGAAGAGGCGGGGCCAGGAGCTATGAATCGACCCCTGCAACCACAAATAGGCGAGTATACACACACACACACACACACACACACACACACACACACACACACACACACACACACGCTCACACGCTCACACGCACAGGCATGCACGCACACAATACTAGTCTCCGGAGCTAAGGAGTATGTCCTACGAGGAGAGGTTAAGTGAATTTAACCTGACGACACTGGAGGAAAGGAGGGATAGGGAAGAAATGATAGTGACATAAAATACTAAGAGGAATTGAAAAGTTGATTCCCTCAAGGAAGGTTCCTTGACGCTGATGAGGGGCTCTTGGTCTAGGGAATTGGATCTCTGCTCCAGTTTCCTGAATTGAGTCTGAATGCCTTCCATCATCCCTCCCACAGGCGCTGTATATTCCTACGAGTTAGCGCTCCCCCATGATTATAATAATTGACAAGTTGGATTGGGACAGTGTGTTTCAAAAATGAGACTCAACAACAAGGAGCCACAACTGGAAGTTGAAAACTCAGATTGTCAGTTGTCAGGACTTGGTGCAGTCTGGAGAGTGATGTAGTGGAGGCAGGAGCCATATCTTTAAGGAGAGGTACGACAAGGGTCTGAGAGCAGGAAGAAAGTGAACCTAATAGCGACTAGCGAAGAGACCGGACAAGGAGCTGTGACTCGACACAAGCAACCACAAATGGATGAGTACAATTAGGTGAGCTCTCTCTCTCACTTATTCTTACTGTCACTTTAATTGCCACAAATTTCGCAAATATTTAACTCGTCTATTGCAGTTATGCATTCCCCTTGTTATTAATATATATATTTTTTGAGTTTGAGCGAATATAACTCACGCTTGTAATCACCTTGTGCTACTTCATGTCACTGTGTGAAATGTGCCCGTATCGTCAGTCTTGTTATATACATTTTTTTTATGGTTGTTGCTACAATTGCTTTATTGTGCCTACTGCTATTCCTGAAGAACTGGCGAAAGAGTCGAGCAAAGTTCTAATAGTAGATGTTAAAGTATCTTGCAGGAGTGTATGAGCGTCTTGGATTGTTGTGCAGATAAGTGGCTTTTAGGACGTCACATCCTACTGGAGTCTGAGAAGATGACTTTTATGAAGGGATTCAGGGAACTTGCTTAGCCGTATTTGAGATTTAAAGGGCACGTAAGTTCACACGCCTTCTGATAACATGTTCATTTTTTCCACTAGGATCTATCTCGTCCAGACTTCTGCAACACAATTGTGCTCAAAGATTTGTTAAGTTATACCATGAATTAAAGAAGGGTTCTAGACTTCACCTTACGAAACAGACACAAATGCAATAGTAATTATGGAAAGGTAGATTATAGTGGAAAATGAACATGTTGTTGGAAGACGGGGGAACTTACGTGCCTCTTGAAGGCGGGAAGTTCGTTATTATTAGTATTTAAGAGGAAGCACTTGGAAAACGGATGGATGTCAGGTTCTATCCAAAGGTAGCGGTGGATAATCCAATTCCCAAGATCAAGAGTCCCTCAAGAGCGTCAAGGAACGTCCCTCAAAGAGAACGGGAATTACAGAGAACGCATTCTGAAGAAGACGCGGGATGTTGATGCTGCTGGGAGAGTCATCGGAATTTTGTCTGCACACTTCTGGCAAGACACCTTTGAGTCAATGATGGTCAATATTTTATGTCGTCCCACCCTGGTGGGAGACAACTGAAGTGGCCAAAAAAAAAAACGGTCTGTAATATATGTTTAACTGTATGATTCTATAGGTGTTTTTGACGCGTCTGTTTTCGTAGGAACAGTTGAAGCTGCACTTGTACATTACTAGTATTAAATATTTTAATACCAAAAATGTATGTCCTCCCTGTCACTACACACCTTTCATCGTTAACTCTCGCAGAAAAAAGGGGAATAGTTCCGTGTACTGTACATCTGTTGTAATTAAGGTAAACAGCAAAAAGTGCCACTACTGCACGAATCCTGCTACAATCAGCGTTGACAAAAACATTAACGACGAAAAAGACGACTGCTATAACGAAACAAGAACATCCACGGAACAATACAAGACTAAATACGACAAACAACGCATTGTATATATATACAACAACACAACATAAAACACTGTATACAACAGCTTAACACCAAACACTCTATACAACACATTAAAGCAAAACATGTATAACAGCACAGCATAAAGTCACTATATACAATAGCTCAACACAACGATACACATACGACAGTCACACATACACATACAAAAAAAACATCATCCCTACCTGCAACATACGAAGAGACTCTGCCTAAAACACAAGAAAGCACTGTCTGCAACTCAACACCCCACCTGCAACATGCACTAAAATGCCAGACACACAACAAAACATTACCTGCAGTAAAATGCGTATTCTGAAGCACTACCTGCAACACGCTACCTACAACACAGTACTACCAGTAAGACAAAACAATCGCTGAAACAATGCAGAATACCAGCTGAAACAATAAAAGACTAAGAAACAACAAAACAGTAATTGAAACGATTTACTGTTTGATGCAAAACACTAACTGAAACAACATAGAACACTCCTAAAACAATACAAAAGACTCCTTGAAACAACACATACATCTGAAGCATGAAAAAGCAATGCTCTGATTACAGACATAAAAGGTACTAAACATTAGAGTTCCTCTTACCGCTTTTTAATAATTGTAAGCTGCGGATAAAGCTGTTACAAAAGGACACGAGAAAGTCTTTTTTTTTTCACAAAGTGGAATATTTAATAAATTATATTACAAGCTTATTAGTTCTCTTACATCCCTTCATATTCCCTACTCCCTCGTTACTCACGTTGGCAGTTTGAGCAGGCGGATTAAGTGGGCACTGTACTGGGCCATACCTCACTTATGTTTTTTGAGCAACTTCCTCCTCCGTCTCCCTTAGATGAACTGTTACAGATATTTACGTCCTCTGTTTTACCCGCGGCCTCAACTGCAATCGCTCCAGATCTAGGATAGACACACTCAGAAATGTACCCCGGTGGACTCGTGTTTGTGCTCGTCAAGCGAGGTTGGAACCTGCTACGTGGGGTCGTTACCGTTACAGTAGACCCACAGATCGACTCTTAGATTTTGAAGGAGCGAGGACGGTTGTCCGCCGTGTAATTCGAGAAGCAAAACATACTTGACGAAATTGTTTTTAGTGTTACTTCCACTACTACTCTTGAGAGCAGTTTGGAAGGTAGGGAAGTCGAGTGGCAAGTACTCTCTCAAGACCTACCTCTAGTTCTTACGGTTGCCGGCGCGTCAGCGTTGTGGACCCTGCTGAGGTAGATACGGAAATTGGGCATCTTGTCTGTATGTCTCAAGGGAGCCATCTTTTCTCCCTCGTATCTTTCCTCCAAACCTGCTAGAAAATCAACACCTCTAGATATAATTCTTGCGCTGAGGAATCTTATAATGTGCCTTTTACGTTTCGCGAACTTGAATCGACACTTTGCAATTGTCGATCTTTTGCACCTGGACATGATGGCATCCATATCTGTATGTTTCAATATTTACATCCTACGGCACTTGTGATCCTCTTACATCTCTTCAATCTAGTTTGTCTCAAGGGGTTCTTCCTCTTCAAACGAAAACTGCCATTGTTCTGCCTTTTCATAAGCCAGGTACTTCGGACCAGGATGCTTGTCACTATAGACTCGTTGCTCTTACTAGCGCAATTTGTTAAATTGTTAGAACGTCTGGTAAACAAACGTTTGGTGTAGTGTCTGGAAACTTATAATTGCTTCTATATTCGTCAGTTTGACTTTCATAGGAGGCCGATCCACTATTGAGCCTTTATTCCACTTAGAAACCTATGTTCGCACCGCCTTTGCTAGCGGGCACTTGGTTATTGTAGTCTTTTATGGCATTATAACATCTTGGCCCAGACTCATTCCAAGGACCTTTGAGGCAGTCTGCAGCTTTTCCTTAAAATTTTTTTGTCGGAGAGACGTCTGTGTCCGGTTTCATAATGCGCTTTCCCTGACTTTATTCAGACTGAAGGTGTCCCTCAAGGTTGTGTTCTTAGCACCATACTGTTTTTGCTTGGTATTAATAACCTTGTTTCTGGTCTTCCCTCCGATATTTGGTCGTTATTTTATGTCGATGATTTTGCAATAGCTTGTGCAGGCGCTGATTGTCACCTAGTAGCAGCTTCTCTCCGGAATGCTATGGACCTTGTTTTCCATTGGGCCACATCTCATGGATTTAAATTTCCTGTTACTAAAATACATCCGATTACTTTTACAAGATACCCTGTTGTCTCTAATACCGCATTATTTTTGTATGATTCCCGTATCCCTGAACGAGATATGGTCGAATTTTTCGGCCTTCTACTTGATCGCTGAGTATCCTGGAAACCTCACACAACTACTCCGTTATGGAAAACTGGAGGAGATAATATCTAGAACTGAGTATACTAGAAACTCTAATCATACAACAGAGCGGAAAAGTAATACGAAGATCTTGGGAATGGAAATGTGTGAGGATCTCACTTTCAAAGATAACAACAGTGCCACTATCACATTTGCGAAGAAAATGACAGGATGGATAATGAGAACATTCAAAACAAGAGATGACAAACCAGTGATGATCCTTTTTAAATCACTTGTTCTCTCTAGACTGGAATACTGCAGTACATTAACATCCCCATTCCAAGCAAGTGAAACTGCCAAGCTAGAGAATGTACAGAGAACTTTTACTGCACATGTAAGTTCCGTAAAACACGTTAACTATTGGGAACGCTTGGAAGCACTTTACTTGTACTCACTGAGTGGTACCAGGATGCCCTCTCTTGAGCAACTTTACCAGCAGCTGAGAGAAGAGCTCAGAGTTGTTAAGATGGAGATACGGCGATTAATGGAGGAGAACAAGAGGATTCGTAGTAATCCTTCTGTTGTGAGTCCCAAGGTTAAGAGGGGAGCTTGGTCAGTGGCCGGGCAACATGGAACCAAGCAGAAGATCAAGAAAACGGTTGGAGATGCAGAAACAACGAGAAACCAGAAGACTACCGTGGAAACTTCCAACTCATTCTCGGTGCTACCTGACGAATGTGAGTGTTCTACTGGGAATGCCACAACGAGCACCAAAGAAGCATTGGCAGACGTGAGTAAGACATCCCTAGAAACCCCAACGAAGACCATCGAGAACGTCTTGACGAATTCTACAAGTGGTGTAATGCTACCTGGCGAATGTGAGTCGACTACTCGGAGCATCACGACAGACGACGCCAAGGAAGGTAAAAACATTGTTGTTGTTGGGGATAGCCAGATTAGGTACATGGATAGGGCATTCTGCTTGAAGGATAGGAGTAGGAGGCAGAGAGTGTGTTTTCCTGGGGCTGGGATGAAGGATATTGTTAGCCGTCTGGATGACATCATGAGAGGTAATGGGAGCAATCCTATTATCTGTCTCAGTGCTGGAGGCAACGATGTTGGCAGACGTAGGAGTGAGGACCTGATTAGCAGGTATAGGTCAGCAATAGAGATAATTAGGAGGAAGGGTGGGAAACCTGTCATATGTGGCATTTTGCCAAGGAGAGGAGTTGGAAATGAATGGTTGTCCAGAGCAATTGGTGTCAATTGCTGGCTGGACAAATACTGTAAGGAAAATGCGGTAACATTCATTGACAACTGGGACCTCTTCTATTGCAGAAATGACATGTATGCCAGGGATGGGGTTCACTTATCTAGGTGTGGGGTGGGAGCACTGGCCAACGCAGTGGAGGGAGCTGTTAGGTCTTTAAACTAGGAATAGTTAGTGGTATGGGTTTTGGCGGGAAAACTGTGAAGTCGCAGGGTAGTAACATGAGTACTAGGAGAACTAGTAATAGGCAAAATGAGGTGGATATTGGAAAGCCAGTGGCACTAATTGACAAGGACAGTAATAGGTTTAGTGGAATAACAGAAAGGAGCAGGAAGGGTAAAGAGAGAGGAGAGTCATTAAATATTTATTACACAAATAGTCGCAGTGCTAGGAATAAGATGGATGAGTTGAGACTAGTTGCTAGTGCAGGTAACATAGATGTATTTGCCATTACTGAGACGTGGTTTAATTCAAAAAGTCGGGACATGCCTGCAGAATGTCACATTCAGAGTTTTAAATTGTTCCAAGTAGATAGAAGTATCGGGAAGGGGGGTGGGGTGGCATTGTATGTCCGAGATCGCTTGAACTGTTGCATAAAAACGGGCATTAAGTCTGAAGTAACACATACAGAGTCTGTTTGGATAGAATTTTCAGAGGGGCATGAAAAATTAATTTTAGGTGTGATATACCGTCCCCCAAATTTAGATAGGGACCAGGGGAGACTACTATGGGAGGAAATTGTTAGGGCCACAAGGCACGATAATGTAGTAATTCTAGGAGACTTTAACTTTAGTCATATTGATTGGAATTTCTTGACTGGGAATTTAGAATCATACGATTTCTTAGAAGTAGTTCAGGATTGTTTTTTGAAGCAGTTTGTGACAGAACCTACAAGGGGTAATAACCTGCTTGACTTAGTTCTGGCAAACAATGAATCCCTAGTTAATAATTTAGAAGTTTCAGAGGAACTGGGTGCTAGCGACCACAAATCAATTATATATAGAATTGAATGGAAGTATGATAGTAGGGATAACTCAGTAACAGTCCCAGATTTTCGCTTAGCAGATTACGATGGGCTTAGAGAACACATATCATCTGTTGACTGGGGTAACGAAGAGAGCTATCAATATGACAGTTTTCTGAACACAATACATGCTGCTCAAAGAACGTTTATCCCTTATAAGGAAATTAGATCAAATAGAAATGACCCAAAATGGATGAATAATAGGCTGAAATATCTACTAGGGCATAAGAAAGGAATTTATAGGCGTATCAAAAGAGGCGAGGGTCATCTTATGAATCAGTATATTGACATTAAGAGGGACATTAAAAAGGGGATAAGAAAAGCTAAAAGGGACTATGAAATTAAAGTTGCTAGGGATTCTAAAACTAACCCAAAAAGTTTTTTCCAGGTCTATAGAACAAAAGTCAGAGATAAGATAGGTCCCCTTAAAAATAACTATGGGCATCTTACTGACAAAGAGAATGAAATGTGCTCGATTTTAAATAATTATTTTCTCTCGGTTTTTACACAGGAAGACACTAATAATATTCTGGTAATTAATTTTTATAGTGGATCAGAAGAAGATAAATTATGTAACATCACAGTCACTAGTGAAATGGTTGTGAAGCAGATAGACCGACTGAAGCAAAATAAGTCACCGGGTCCTGATGAGGTTTTTTCAAGGGTTCTTAAGGAATGCAAAATGGAAGTCTGTGAACCATTAACTAATTTATCTCTTCAAACAGGTGTAGTGTCTGATATGTGGAAGATGGCTAATGTAATTCCTATTTCTAAAACAGGGGACAAGTCGTTACCGTCAAATTACCGCCCAATAAGCCTGACCTCAATTGTAGGCAAATTACTAGAGTCAATTATAGCTGAGATTATAAGAAGCCATCTCGATAAGCATAGCTTGATTAAGGATACTCAGCATGGATTCACAAGAGGCCGGTCTTGTCTAACTAATTTATTAACTTTCTTCAGTAAAGCTTTTGAGGCTGTTGACCACGATAAAGAATTTGATATTGTTTACTTAGATTTTAGTAAGGCATTTGATAGAGTTCCGCACCAAAGACTGTTGAAGAAAGTAGCAGCTCATGGCATTGGGGGAAGGGTGCTCTCGTGGATCGAATCATGGCTCACAGACAGGAAGCAGAGAGTGTCCATAAATGGGGTTAAATCCGAGTGGGGATCAGTAACAAGTGGCGTTCCACAGGGATCAGTCTTGGGCCCGTTGTTGTTTATAATATATATCAATGATCTTGATGAAGGAATTACTAGTGATATGAGCAAATTCGCCGATGACACGAAGATAGGTAGGATAATTGATTCAAACGTAGATGTTAGGGAACTTCAGGAGGATTTAGATAAACTCTACTCTTGGTCAGAAAAGTGGCAGATGCAGTTCAATGTAGATAAATGCAAGGTTCTGAAGCTCGGGAGTGTCCATAACCCTAGCACTTATAAGTTAAATAATGTAGAACTTAGCCATACAGATTGCGAAAAGGACTTGGGGGTTATGGTAAGCAGCAACCTTAAACCAAGACAGCAATGCCTAAGCGTACGTAATAAGGCAAATAGATTACTGGGATTTATATCAAGAAGTGTAAGCAACAGAAGTCCAGAGGTCATACTGCAGCTTTATACATCATTAGTAAGGCCTCACCTAGATTATGCAGCTCAATTCTGGTCTCCATATTACAGAATGGACATAAATTCGTTAGAAAACATTCAGCGTAGGATGACTAAATTAATACACAGCATTAGAAATCTTCCTTATGAAGAAAGATTGAAGACTCTTAAGTTACATTCACTTGTTAGACGAAGAATAAGGGGAGACCTGACCGAAGTGTATAAGTGGAAGATAGGTATTAATAAAGGGGATATTAACAAGGTCTTGAGGATATCTCTCCAAGAGAGAACCCGCAGTAATGGATTTAAATTAGATAAGTTTAGATTTAGAAAGGACATAGGAAAGTATTGGTTTGGAAATAGGGTAGTTGATGAGTGGAACAGTCTACCTAGTTGGGTTATTGAGGCTAGGACTTTGGGTAGTTTCAAATTTAGGTTGGATAAGTACATGAGTGGGATGGGTTGGATTTGAGTGGGACTTGCACATCAGAGCTTATTTCTTGGGTAGCATTGAAAATTGGGTAGGTCAAATGTTTGTTAGTGGGATGAATTGTAAAGGACCTGCCTAGTATGGGCCAACAGGCCTGCTGCAGTGTTCCTCCTTTCTTATGTTCTTATGTTCTTATGTTCTAAATTAGACTATGGCGGTCAGCTGTATTCTGCAGCCTTTCTCACTGCTACCTAAATTTGATTCCATTCACCATCAAGGATTAAATTTGTCTAGGTGCTTTTTCCCTCAAGGGAACTTCCTTGACGCTGGTGAGGGGCTCTTGATCTAGGGAATTGGAGCTGTGCTCCAGTTCCCTGAATCGAGCCTGAATACCTTCCATCTACCCCCCCCCTACCCAATCCTCACAGGCGCTGTATAATCCCTACGGATTGCTTTTCATTCCTACCGTATTGAGAGTCTATAAGCAGAGGCGAATGTTCCATCTTTGCAAGATCGACATGATGTCTTTAATCTCCGTTATTTTGTCCGATCCCATGACATTCACGATCCTTCTACATATAGGATGGTAATAGACGTTAATAGAATTAATCTGTTTGAACACATGGCCCTTTTCCTCTCCGTGTTCACTCTCTAATGGCTTACCTTAATTTACCTCTTCTGTACTTCCTCACTTCCATGTGCGAAAGCTCAGTTACCTTCTGTAGCTTCACACTCTTAACCACTTCCATTCTCATTCTCACGTCTTTGCAGTGTACACTGGAATAGCATGAGATTGAGAAGGTGTTGGGTATGCAGCAGTTTTTCCGCATGGAATTACACGAGGTCATTAAATTAGACTCAGCCAGTATTTTCACAGTTGAGTTGTATGCAGTTCTCACGGCAGTCATACGTATTACATCAATGACCACCTCGTCATTTGAAGTAGTTTCAGATTCCGATAGTGCGTGACGTGTACTTAGTCAGTGGTGACGTGTACTTAGCTCTGTGAAGACCTATTTGTGTGCTCTCTGTGAATCTGTACCAGGATGCCTTCTCTTGAGCAACTTTACCAGCAGCTGAGAGAGGAGCTCAGAGTTGCTAAGATGGAGATACGGCGATTAACGGAGGAGAACAAGAGGATTCGTTGTAATCCTTCTGTTGTGAGTCCCCAGGTTAAGAGGGGAGCTTGGTCAGTGGTCGGGCAACATGGAACCAAGCTGAAGATCAAGAAAACGGTTGGAGAGGCTGAAACAACGAGAAACCAGAAGACTACCGTGGAAACTTCCAACTCATTCTCGGTGCTACCTGACGAATGTGAGTGTTCTGCTGGGAATGCCACAACGAGCACCAAAGAAGCATTGGCAGACGTGAGTAAGACATCCCTAGAAACCCCAACGAAGACCATCGAGAACGTCTTGACGAATTCTACAAGTGGTGTAATGCTACCTGGCGAATGTGAGTCGACTACTCGGAGCATCACGACGGACGACGCCAAGGAAGGTAAAAACATTGTTGTTGTTGGGGATAGCCAGATTAGGTACATGGATAGGGCATTCTGTTTGAAGGATAGGAGTAAGAGGCAGAGAGTGTGTTTTCCTGGGGCTGGGATGAAGGATATTGTTAGCCGTCTGGATGACATCATGAGAGGTAATGGGAGCAATCCTATTATCTGTCTCAGTGCTGGAGGCAACGATGTTGGCAGACGTAGGAGTGAGGACCTGATTAGCAGGTATAGGTCAGCAATAGAGATAATTAGGAAGAAGGGTGGGAAACCTGTCATATGTGGCATTTTGCCAAGGAGAGGAGTTGGAAATGAATGGTTGTCCAGAGCAATTGGTGTCAATTGCTGGCTGGACAAGTACTGTAAGGAAAATGCAGTAACATTCATTGACAACTGGGACCTCTTCTATGGCAGAAATGACATGTATGCCAGGGATGGGGTTCACTTATCTAGGTGTGGGGTGGGAGCACTGGCCAACGCAGTGGAGGGAGCTGTTAGGTCTTTAAACTAGGAATAGTTAGTGGTATGGGTTTTGGCGGGAAAACTGTGAAGTCGCAGGGTAGTAACATGAGTACTAGGAGAACTAGTAATAGGCAAAATGAGGTGGATATTGGAAAGCCAGTGGCACTAATTGACAAGGACAGTAATAAGTTTAGTGGAATAACAGAAAGGAGCAGGAAGGGTAAAGAGAGTGGAGGGTCAATAAAAATTTATTACACAAATAGTCGCAGTGCTAGGAATAAGATGGACGAGTTGAGACTAGTTGCTAGTGCAGGTAACATAGATGTATTTGCCATTACTGAGACGTGGTTTAATTCAAAAAGTCGGGACATGCCTGCAGAATGTCACATTCAGGGTTTTAAATTGTTCCAAGTAGATAGAAGTATCGGGAAGGGGGGTGGGGTGGCATTGTATGTCCGAGATCGCTTGAACTGTTGCATAAAAACGGGTATTAAGTCTGAAGTAACACATACAGAGTCTGTTTGGATAGAATTTTCAGAGGGGCATGAAAAATTAATTTTAGGTGTGATATACCGTCCCCCAGATTTAGATAGGGACCAAGGGAGACTACTATGGGAGGAAATTGTTAGGGCCACAAGGCACGATAATGTAGTAATTCTAGGAGACTTTAACTTTAGTCATATTGATTGGAATTTCTTGACTGGGAATTTAGAATCATACGATTTCTTAGTAGTTCAGGATTGTTTTTTGAAGCAGTTTGTGACAGAACCTACAAGGGGAAATAACCTGCTTGACTTAGTTCTGGCAAACAATGAATCCCTTGTTAATAATTTAGAAGTTTCAGAGGAACTGGGTGCTAGCGACCACAAATCAATTACATTTAGAATTGAATGGAAGTATGATAGTAGGGATAATTCAGTAACAGTCCCAGATTTTCGCTTAGCAGATTACGATGGGCTTAGAGAACACTTATCATCTGTTGACTGGGGTAACGAAGAGAGCTATCAATATGACAGTTTTCTGAACACAATACATGCTGCTCAAAGAACGTTTATCCCTTATAAGGAAATTAGATCAAATAGAAATGACCCAAAATGGATGAATAATAGGCTGAAATATCTACTAGGGCATAAGAAAGGAATTTATAGGCGTATCAAAAGAGGCGAGGGTCACCTTATGAATCAGTATATTGACATTAAGAGGGACATTAAAAAGGGGATAAGAAAAGCTAAAAGGGACTATGAAATTAAAGTTGCTAGGGATTCTAAAACTAACCCAAAAAGTTTTTTCCAGGTATATAGAACAAAAGTCAGAGATAAGATAGGTCCCCTTAAAAATAACTATGGGCATCTTACTGACAAAGAGAATGAAATGTGCTCGATTTTAAATAATTATTTTCTCTCGGTTTTTACACAGGAAGACACTAATAATATTCCGGTAATTAATTTTTATAGTGGATCAGAAGAAGATAAATTATGTAACATCACAGTCACTAGTGAAATGGTTGTGAAGCAGATAGACCGACTGAAGCAAAATAAGTCACCGGGTCCTGATGAGGTTTTTTCAAGGGTTCTTAAGGAATGCAAAATGGAAGTCTGTGAACCATTAACTAATATTTTTAATTTATCTCTTCAAACAGGTGTAGTGTCTGATATGTGGAAGATGGCTAATGTAATTCCTATTTTTAAAGCAGGGGACAAGTCGTTACCGTCAAATTACCGCCCAATAAGCCTGACCTCAATTGTAGGCAAGTTGCTCGAGTCAATTATAGCTGAGATTATAAGAAGCCATCTCGATAAGCATAGCTTGATTAATGATACTCAGCATGGATTCACAAGAGGCCGGTCTTGTCTAACTAATTTATTAACTTTCTTCAGTAAAGCTTTTGAGGCTGTTGACCACGATAAAGAATTTGATATTGTTTACTTAGATTTTAGTAAGGCATTTGATAGAGTTCCGCACCAAAGACTGTTGAAGAAAGTAGCAGCTCATGGCATTGGGGGAAGGGTGCTCTCGTGGATCAAATCATGGCTCACAGAGAGGAAGCAGAGAGTGTCCATAAATGGGGTTAAATCCGAGTGGGGATCAGTAACAAGTGGCGTTCCACAGGGATCAGTCTTGGGCCCGTTGTTGTTTATAATATATATCAATGATCTTGATGAAGGAATTACTAGTGATATGAGCAAATTCGCCGATGACACGAAGATAGGTAGGATAATTGATTCAAACGTAGATGTTAGGGAACTTCAGGAGGATTTAGACAAACTCTACTCTTGGTCAGAAAAGTGGCAGATGCAGTTCAATGTAGATAAATGCAAGGTTCTGAAGCTCGGGAGTGTCCATAACCCTAGCACTTATAAGTTAAATAATGTAGAACTTAGCCATACAGATTGCGAAAAGGACTTGGGGGTCATGGTAAGCAGCAACCTTAAACCAAGACAGCAATGCCTAAGCATACGAAATAAGGCAAATAGATTACTGGGATTTATATCAAGAAGTGTAAGCAACAGAAGTCCAGAGGTCATACTACAGCTTTATACATCATTAGTAAGGCCTCACCTAGATTATGCAGCTCAATTCTGGTCTCCATATTACAGAATAGACATAAATTCGTTAGAAAACATTCAGCGTAGGATGACTAAATTAATACATAGCATTAGAAATCTTCCTTATGAAGAAAGATTGAAGACTCTTAAGTTACATTCACTTGTTAGACGAAGAATGAGGGGAGACCTGATTGAAGTGTATAAGTGGAAGATAGGTATTAATAAAGGGGATATTAACAAGGTCTTGAGGATATCTCTCCAAGAGAGAACCCGATGAACATCAAAATGGTATACAATACCGACAGGTTGTTAGGTAAGACACATATGCAACAGTTAGACATCTTTATTCCGAAACGTTTCGCCTACACAGTAGGCTTCTTCAGTCGAATACAGAAAGTAGGCAGGAGCAGTAGAGATGTGAAGACGATGTAATCAGTCCATCACCCTTAAAGTCGTAGAATTTGAGGTTGTCAGTCCCTCGGCCTGGAGAAGTTCAGTTCCATAGTCAGGAACTATCTATCAGATAGTTCCTGACTATGGAACTGAACTTCTCCAGGCCGAGGGACTGACAACCTCAAATTCTACGACTTTAAGGGTGATGGACTGATTACATCGTCTTCACATCTCTACTGCTCCTGCCTACTTTCTGTATTCGACTGAAGAAGCCTACTGTGTAGGCGAAACGTTTCGGAATAAAGATGTCTAACTGTTGCATATGTGTCTTACCTAACAACAAGAGAGAACCCGCAGTAATGGATTTAAATTAGATAAGTTTAGATTTAGAAAGGACATAGGAAAGTATTGGTTTGGAAATAGGGTAGTAGATGAGTGGAACAGTCTACCTAGTTGGGTTATTGAGGCTAGGACTTTGGGTAGTTTCAAATTTAGGTTGGATAAATACATGAGTGGGAAGGGTTGGATTTGAGTGGGACTTGCACATCAGAGCTTATTTCTTGGGTAGGATTGAAAATTGGATTGGTCAAATTTTTGTTAGTGGGATGAATTGTAAAGGACCTGCCTAGTATGGGCCAACAGGCCTGCTGCAGTGTTCCTCCTTTCTTATGTTCTTATGTTCTTATGTTCTTATGCTGCTCAGTTTTGGTCCCCTTACTACAGGATGGACATAGACTCATT
>NW_027197959.1:42500-51782 GCF_038502225.1 Cherax quadricarinatus
GGGTGTAGATAAATAGTTCAGAAAACCGACAGGTTGTTAAATTAGACACACATGTACAACAGTTGGGCAAATATTCTGTTAGTGGGTTGGATTTGTGAAGGACCTGCCCAGTATGGGTCAACAGGCCTACTGCAGTGCTCCTCCTTTCTTATGTTCTTTACTAAGGAACCATTTCGCCACACAGTGGCTGCATCAGTCCTATACAAAGAAGAATGGTGATGGACTGATTGCATCAACTTCAGGCTGAGGGACTAATTACCTCAATCTTCACCATTCCTCTTTGTATAGGACCGATGAAACCAAGGTCAAGGCGTTTTGCAAACAATGCAATTCTTCTCTTCTTTCCTTGATTACTGCATCTTACTTTTTCGTCATTCTCTTTTATTCTCGCCCAGGATCATACATCTCCCTCGGTCACGAGGGAGATGGCGGCCTCGTACGATCGATCAACGAACCCAGCCTGTGGCCTCACCACCCGCTTATGTTCTCTAGTATAGTATTCCTTCTTCCCTGATTACCACAACCAGTACTTTAGTGAGCCAGACACAGATAGTATAATAGGCAAAATAAGCTCCTAAAATTGTGTAATTTCACGACGGGATGGCGAGCAGGGAAGGTGACGGTGTTGTGTGGTGATCAATATTTATATTTTCCAATGGCTGCCTATTTAAAACACGGCCATAAAAGCTATAATCTGAATTTGTCATAATTCATTTTCTTGTATATTTTCGTGTACTGGTCCATCCTTGCCATTAATTACATTCGTAGCTTTAGCTCTCCGGAGCACAGTAAGGAAGAGCTTTATAATTTGATAATTTTGACATATTGGTAAAGGTATATGTATAACGTTCAATTTAGTAATTGTCTCGGAAAGCAAGTGTTTACGTACAATCAGGAACTGGTACTAGGAATCGCTCGAGGATATGTGAAAAATCTCTCCTCTCTGAGATACGCAGCTCAGCGGCCATTATTTCTTCATTTGTGAGCCTAAAGTGACGAGAAGAATTAAGATTATGGTAATTCTGATGCATGTAAGTTGTGTTGAGGGTTTCTGCCATGAGTTAGCGACAGCTACCGCTAGAGGGCAGTGTGTTCCTACGCATTAGCTAAATGCAACTCTGTTTCGGATATTATTTGGATTGGTTACTGTTTTAATTCTTACGTGCGACACGAAATTGCACTTCGAATTGGTTCATTTCGTGTGGAAATTAGTGGCGTGATTGTGGTAATTTTGTGTTTAATTGTCTGATACCTAACTATTGAGGAAAAGTTGAGTGCCTGGAATTAAACCACTTCAGTGAAGTTCCTTGTGAGATTTTACGTTTATGAAGTTGTTTGGACCTTCGAAAAAGGATTCATCTCAGGGTGGAATGTGCTTGGTTTAATTCCGTGATGGGACACAGACAAACTCACGGGAGTGAGCGCTGATCATCTCGTAACTACATCTTCAAGGGCGATGGACTGATTACATCGCCTTTACATCTCTTCTTCTTCTGCTGACTCCTATGTGTTTGACTGTAGTGTTATAGTTATAAAATTATGATATAAATTGTTTTGACGGTGATTTTTTAAATATTTAGCATAGCATGCAGAACCATAAGGTCACAAAAGTTACGTTTTTTTTTTTTTTTGCTATGATAAATTGAGGACTCTATAGCGCAGCAGTATTTTATTTCTGCATTTTTTCTGAGTGTTATGTTATACGTAGTTTCTATATACTGTTCTGAATATTGCGAAATGTAGTTTGAATGACAGAATTCACTCCTCTCCCCCGCTACACTCATGCACTACACTACAGAACCCATCTTATAAGAGTGTACCATCTTGGTATAAGTGGAGGTGTAGCCTTACATATGGATGACATAAGCACCAGCGTAGGCATGTTTGTATATTGAGTCACAGTGGTAATACGGCAGTTACACAGAACGTGTAACTAACCCACTCAAATGAACGATGAAAGTCTTCTAGAAACGGAGAGTGCACAAGCCCAGCTAAAACGTGCAGCTTACCGAACTCTCTTGAGCAATGAATGTCTCTAAGGAGTCGCCAGTAAACATTCCTAGTCTCTTTGCATGCCTGGAAAGTCAGGCTTTAAGTAAATGACATCTATATCTGAATTAAAATGCAGCTGTGTTGTCCGATAAGCCAGAAGTTCATAGCATAGTAATTGCCATATCTTTGTTGCTTAATGCTCATTCAGTAGTCTTGATCTAGTGTAACATTAATGACTCGTGAACAAACACAGCGGCTGCGTTAATGCATCATTTTATTCTTCTTTTTCTTAATAATGGAAAGTGGTAAAGCCCGTAGGGGTAATACATCTGGGGAATGGGAGGTAATTAGGTTTTATTTAAGGAAAAGGAGTGTAGGTCCTTGTTACAAAAAACGCGATTCTAAAAGCTTAGAGATCTCCAGTGAATACTAGAAAGGACTGCCCTTCTAGCATCCAGCCTGTTACTGGGTTTTCGTAACAAGTAGTCAGTATCCTTGTCCAATTATCCATTGAAATTCAGTATGGTTCAATAGTGCTTTAGGATTACAACTGGTAGGCTACTAACTAGAGAAATTAAAATTTAATAAATTTATTAAGTCTAGAGGTATATTATCAAAGTAAATTAAATCACAGCAATCAAAATAAAATCAATCTCTCGAGTTCAATATTATTGTGCTGAAAGCACATATCACATTTATAATCCTTAAGTACCGTCAGGTACATTAACATTTAATAAGATATTACAAATATGTACAAGTAAGTGTGAGTATGCGTTTAAGTGCTCTTAAGTAGTTAGCTATGTCTCAAGACTCGAATAAGACTTAAACAAGTGACTGACAAAGTCCTCAAATAAACTAACTTCTTGACCGAGTGGTAACCCGAACAGTTTGCTTGAACAAAAAAGAATGCTAAGCCCAATAGCAATGCAATATCAAGTGACTGCGACACAGAATCAGGAACAAGGAGATAATATAACGACACTAAGTAGGGACCATCTGCAGATCCTCCACAAAAGTTACAAAACTCCCATAATACTGAATCTACGTTCAGCATAGGAAAACCCGACTGTGACAATGCACAGAAACCAGTACAAAATTAGGTCAGAAGCTATAGCTAAGGACCTGAGATGTTCAGAGTGTCTATGTGACACACAACCTCAGTACAACGTCGAAAATCACAAAGTCTATACAATGTTCTGTGAACAGAGTTCTACAGAACTAACAAGAATAATGAGACAGACAATCTGTCCAACCAGCAAGCGAGTCTCGAGCAGACTGACTACTTCACGAGAGGTGAGGACACCCCCCCTCGATCACGTGATAGCTACGTGGACAACTGCAGCTCAGAAGCCGGCAGTATAACGAGCGACAAGCGATAATTACAGTAGTTTGACAATCAAGACTAACTGAGCACATTTTATATACATCCTAACAACATAAGTCAAATAAGAATATAAAGCAATATATTTACGATTTAGCTATTATCGCAAATATAAGCAATATAAAATTAAATGAAAAGGTAATATACATTATATATACATAATAATCATTGTAACCCATTCAGGGGTTGCAACAGTCCTTAGAGCAAGAGCCGTTCACCGGCATTAAGGTACTTTTCTCGAAGGAAGAAGACTTACAAACTGTAGTATCTAATGCAGTTTGAACGTGGGGAAACCTTCTTTTAACTTAATCGCATCATTTACTTTTAGGATAGCTGTACTTAAATGTTGTGTGTGTGTGTGTGTGTGTGTGTGTGTGTGTGTGTGTGTGTGTGTGTGTGTGTGTGTGTCTGTCTGTCTGTCTGTCTGTCTGTCTGCTCAACTATTCCGTTGGTCTGTGAATTTGTGAGAGCTCTGAGTATTTAGAAAGAATTTTAGATCTCTGACGATTCTAACTATAAATTCTGAGCAGTTATCAGTTACCAAATTCCATGAGGTACCGCGGAAGAGTACAGAATATTTCAGTAATGCATCTGCTACTATTTACGGATTCTATCGTTGATTGTTGTATATCCTGACAGTTCAAGGCCCAAGGATAAAAACGCTTTCCAGAGTTAAAAAAAAAATAAAAAAAATCCGCCACCTTGATCCCATAGTATAAAATTTAATAAAATCTGCCACCTTGATCCCATGGTCCCCTCAAGGAAGGTTCCTTGATGTTGGTGAGGGGCTCTTGATTTAGGGAATTGGATCTGTGCTCAAGTTCCCCGAATTAAGCCTGAATGCCTTCCACATCCCCCCTCAGGCACTGTATAATCCTCCGGGTTTAGCGCTTCCCCCTTGATTATAATAAAATAATAATTGATCCCATGGTTTCACTAATGAAATTCCCATAGTTTTATTCACTTCTGTAAACATGCTTGTTAGCATGCAGTATTAGGCCTAATAAATAAATAAGTGGCACTGTAATCGAACGCGTTCGTCAGATTGAGTGTTGCATAATGTATCTTTGGATCTGCCCAGTGGTAATTAGCTGTCATTTGTATCAACAACATGGTGCAGCACTTCCTACCTCGGCTCACTCATCAAAAGTTGCATCACTATTGAAACATTCACTCACTCGCTTCAACCTCTTCCCTTTCCTCTGATTTTTCCCTAATTCTTCCACTTATAGAATTATTTCAGTGTTGCAAGAAAACACATCTGATTCATTCTCCACTTGACTTCTTCTGTATGATGTTCCTTAATTCTGTCACTAAATAGGGTTTCGATAGTCGCATTTGGTTAATTATAGCAATGCACAGATAACCCACACGTAGGAGGAGACTGTAACTTACGACGACGTTTCGGTCAGACTTGGACCATTAACTAGTCACAATGAGCCATTATTTATTTTTTATCACAGTGTTGCAGCTGAAGACATATGACATTGCCCATCGTGTGCTGCATATGGCTTACATACCGTCTGACATGAGTGTTCATGCAATTCGTATTCCCATCTTCATATATGGGAACTATGTTTTGTTTTCCTAAAACATTTGTACCAATACCTTCTGGTTAAATGCAATTTTGTATTTACTATGAAAAAATATACAGTTGAAAATATTGAACCATTTCTACAATTTACTACGTATTTATAGCAGTGTTATTGCAGTGGACTGCACAGTCCGACTCGTGATAACAGAGGTGTATGCAAGTCGCAATAAGAATCTTGCCACAATACTGGTTTACCACGACAGGCGAACCTGAATACTTAATAAGCTATCAAAATAAGCTCAGGAAGGTAGAAACTCTAAACCGAAACACTTCTCTTAAAACAATGCCTTATTCGGCAAGAAGAGCGTTGCTATTTAAGTCAAAATCGCAAGTTTTACCTATTCGGCACGATATATATAATATATATATATATATATATATATATATATATATATATATATATATATATGTATATTATTTTTTTTTTTTATTATCACACTGGCCGATTCCCACCAAGGCAGGGTGGCCCGAAAAAGAAAAACTTTCACCATCATTCACTCCATCACTGTCTTGCCAGAAGGGTGCTTTACACTACAGTTTTTAAACTGCAACATTAACACCCCTCCTTCAGAGTGCAGGCACTGCACTTCCCATCTCCAGGACTCAAGTCCGGCCTGCCGGTTTCCCTGAATCCCTTCATAAATGTTACTTTGCTCACACTCCAACAGCACGTCAAGTATTAAAAACCATTTGTCTCCATTCACTCCTATCAAACACGCTCAGGCATGCCTGCTGGAAGTCCAAGCCCCTCGCACACAAAACCTCCTTTACCCCCTCCCTCCAACCCTTCCAAGGCCGACCCCTACCCCGCCTTCCTTCCACTACAGACTGATACACTCTTGAAGTCATTCTGTTTCGCTCCATTCTCTCTACATGTCCGAACCACCTCAACAACCCTTCCTCAGCCCTCTGGACAACAGTTTTGGTAATCCCGCACCTCCTCCTAACTTCCAAACTACGAATTCTCTGCATTATATTCACACCACACATTGCCCTCAGACATGACATCTCCACTGCCTCCAGCCTTCTCCTCGCTGCAACATTCATCACCCACGCTTCACACCCATATAAGAGCGTTGGTAAAACTATACTCTCATACATTCCCCTCTTTGCCTCCAAGGACAAAGTTCTTTGTCTCCACAGACTCCTAAGTGCACCACTCACTCTTTTTCCCTCATCAATTCTCTGATTCACCTCATCTTTCATAGACCCATCCGCTGACACGTCCACTCCTAAATATCTGAATACGTTCACCTCCTCCATACTCTCTCCCTCCAATCTGATATTCAATCTTTCATCACCTAATCTTTTTGTTATCCTCATAACCTTACTCTTTCCTGTATTCACCTTTAATTTTCTTCTTTTGCACACCCTACCAAATTCATCCACCAATCTCTGCAGCTTCTCTTCAGAATCACCCAAGAGCACAGTGTCATCAGCAAAGAGCAGCTGTGACAACTCCCACTTTGTGTGTGATTCTTTATCTTTTAACTCCACGCCTCTTGCCAAGACCCTCGCATTTACTTCTCTTACAACCCCATCTATAAATATATTAAACAACCACGGTGACATCACACATCCTTGTCTAAGGCCTACTTTTACTGGGAAAAAATTTCCCTCTTTCCTACATACTCTAACTTGAGCCTCACTGTCCTCGTAAAAACTCTTCACTGCTTTCAGTAACCTACCTCCTACACCATACACTTGCAACATCTGCCACATTGCCCCCCTATCCACCCTGTCATACGCCTTTTCCAAATCCATAAATGCCACAAAGACCTCTTTAGCCTTATCTAAATACTGTTCACTTATATGTTTCACTGTAAACGCCTGGTCCACACACCCCCTACCTTTCCTAAAGCCTCCTTGTTCATCTGCTATCCTATTCTCCGTCTTACTCTTAATTCTTTCAATTATAACTCTACCATACACTTCACCAGGTACACCAGCAGAGCTGGCTGTTGGGCCGCCATCCCTGTTTGGTGTACTAGCCTCACGAGCAGCATTTATATATTATTGCAACCACGGACGAGTGGTATTGATCAATAACAACACTGCGCTAGCCAAGGATTCGAACCCATGTTGTACTGGCCTGCCTCATGGTAAGCGAGATCCACAAGACGCTTTAAACCACAGGACCACCCAACCCACGGCTGCGCCATTCTTGTAGGGTTGGGTGGTCCTGTGGTTTAAAGCTTCATGTGATTCTCGCTTACCATGAGGCAGGCCAGTACAACATGGGTTCGAATCCTTGGCTAGCGCAGTGTTGTTATATATATATATATATATATATATATATATATATATATATATATAGATATATATATATATATATTCAAATGGCTTCAGGAAGAAATCCAAATATTCTTCCTTGAAGCCTTTTTATCCACTTCTCCGAGGCTATGGGTCCCACAATTTACACCAGAGGTGGACCCCATCCTATATATATATATATATATATATATAAGTTCACAGGATCCAAATACTCACTACATCAAAATAGGAACAACGTGAAATAGTAGGTGGCATTGACCAAAGAGAGCATTAGCGACCGTCAGACGCTGTAAGGTGGACATACAGAGGTCTTAAAACCAAAGCACAGTCCTAGTTACAATGCGAGGCAGTGTAGTACTCTTGTGTCCCGACTGGGACAGTGCACAAATAGCCAGCAACTGATAGCTAGATAGCCAGCGGCTGTTGCTGCTTGAGGCCTGCTGCCCCACATATTCATCACAACCTGGTTGATCTGGCACCTGGTGAAGATATGTCTCCAGTTTTCTCTTGCAGAAGGGTACACTTGTTCCAGTAGTGTTTCTGATATCTTCTGGTAAGATGTTGAATAATCTGGGGCCACGAGTGTTGATACAGTGTTCCCATATTGTGCCCACCGCACCTCTACTTTTCACTTGGTTTATTTTGCACTTCCTCCCATATCTCTCACTCCAGTATGTTGTTATGGCAGTGTGTAGATTAGGGACCAGATCCTCGAGTACTTTCCAGGTATATATTATGCATCTTCCTCCGGTGAGTACATATTCAAGACTTTAAGGCGTTCCCGATAATTTAAATGCTTTACTAGCTCTATGCGGGCCGTAAATGTGTTAAATAAAAGGACACAAGTGTTAGTAATGTGACATTTTATTATTCGCTCTCCAGGAGCTTTGTCGAGCCGTAAACAATCTTTATGTTCAAGTTATCAAGAGAGAGGGACGGCTCTCCTCTCTTGATGATTTCTTGAACTTTTTGAGAAAATGGCATGGGTAAACAATAATAGAACACAAACACAAAAAATGAGCGCCACAGCAGGCCCACTGGCCCACTCTAGGCAGATCCAAGTAACACCCACCCAAGAAGGAAAGAATATAGCTGCAGGCTCACTGGCTCAAGCTTAGCACGTTCAACTCAGACCCACCTTCAACCTCTCGTGTATTTGTCTGACCTATTTTTAAAAATAGTAACATAGTTAAATATAGTAAGTACAGTTAAATAGTGACACAGGTGAGAAGGACACGCCCCATATTGGAATCAACCAATAAGAAGAAGCATGGAAGATCTTAAAACATAAATTGAATCTGTAAATTAAATTACGTAAAATAAAGTACGTAGCTCCTACAATACTGAACCCAGCACTGATATAAATATTACACTTGCGATTCCTTTACAGAATGACAATGTAAATTATATAAGCTAAAAGTATTTTGTTCACAGGTTAGCCCATACAGTTTTAATAAAATATATAACCTAACTTGTAGTGTTGAACCTTAACAGATGTCTATATTTTTTATAAGTATCAGTTTCAACACTGATATTCCCATTAATAGAGAAATGTCTGTGTGTAAGTCACGTTCTAGGTATATCATAAACTCCCAGTCCTTTATTCGGCTCTCTTGAGCTTATAAATGACATCGGCTGCTGACTTTGGGCTGCAGCAGCTAACAGTCATGTTTGCTAACACCAGTACTGAACAATTCTGCTTTTATTTTATGTAAGTTTTCTCGTATTCTTTCCTCACCAAAATCTAGCGCTTTTCTTTGAATTCCATGAGGCTAGTCAAGGACTGGGTTGAGGGGGCGTTGACTCCCGGGGCACCCTCCAGGTAGGCTATGTTTGATCTCTGCGAATTCATTAATATTCCATCTTCAATATTGGACTACCATGAGAATCCCATTGACTTGTCATACAGTTTTAGGGGTTAAAACTTCTGAGATTCTTAAATTAGGTTGATGCTAGATTCCATTATGACATAGAATTCTAGAATCCCTGGAAATTAAATATCTGTGCTTCTAAATTACATTTTTACATATTTAACTTCCAT
>NW_027197960.1:0-51781 GCF_038502225.1 Cherax quadricarinatus
CAGATAAGCACCCTATAAAATTTTTCCACATCTGCCTGCTGGTCCTTCCTGAACCGGATGCAATCAGTAAAAAATTAATTGAATTAATTACTTAATAATTAAGTGACTGATTGAAGGAAGTGGGTATAGGGTACACAAATTTAATCGGTCGTGTGGTGGAGGATAATTAGCCCAATTAATTACCAGCACATGGGTGGCTAGGATTTATACAAGAGTAAAGTGCAAGAATTACTCTCACAAGGTGTCTACTTAAGTAGTATAATGGGTGATTATTAATTCCCTAACCATGGCTGGGTCTGAGGAAGTTAGTGTGGCTGGCAAGTCCATGGATGCCAAAGCAAAGAAAGCGTCACTACAAGCTCGGAAGGGTCATGTTACTAAATCATACAACAAGTGTATGGAGTTAATCAGACAAGAAACGATAAACCCTGATGAATTGAAGCTACACCTAGATGCCTAAGGAAATAGACATGAGTCATATAGATTGTGGTTTAAAGACTGTGAAAAAGGGCTGCTAGAGAATTGTGCAGATGATGCTGAAAGGGAGCAGCTGCTGGATCAACATTATGAAGTGGAGGACAACATTGTGTCCTACAAAACTAAGGCTTTGGAGAAGGTAAAGGGTGTAAACAATGTTGTTGGTCAACCTAGTAAGGAAAGTCAGAGGCGTCTACCAAAACTCCCAGAATTATGTATGCCTGTGTTTAATCCGGGAGAACACTGGGAGGAGTTTTGGTCTATCTTTAAAGCAGTCGTACATGATAGGAGTGATCTTGCAAGTGTTACCAAATTATGCTATTTAAAGGGACAAGTAAGGGGAGATGCGCATGTTCTCATACAAGCATTCCCAAATGTAGATGACTCCTATAGTGAGGCAGTTGACTTGTTGGAGGTCACTTACGGTAACTTGGAGCAAAGTAGGCTGGATCTAGTAGCTAATTTGGCTAGTTTGAAGACTCCAGATCACAACTGCAACAGCTTACAGCAATTTAGGATCAAACTAGAAAGCACTCTTAAGACCTTGAGTAATAAATATGATCTGGAGGGAGCAGAGTGGTTGTTGAGTGCCTTGCTTCAGAATAAATTGAACCACAAGACCGTAGAGTGGTTATCTAACAGATATCACAAGGGTTACTTCGGGTTGGAAGAAATAAGAGTGGGACTGCAAGAGCTAATTGTCCAACTGCAGACCAGCCAACCCATTACCTCTAGGAATACCACGTCTACAGACCCCAGTGCACCTGTCAAGTTCCACAAAGGGAAACCTTATCCTAATATCAATAATCCTAAGCCACCTACTACACGGGGTTACGTAGGCACGCATCAAGTGACAGGGGCCAGTAATAGTGGTTCTCCACATCCAAGCAAGAGGAGGAAGTACCACAATAAGGGTAGCCCAGTTGATAAGAGGTCAGGCAAAGAAAGGAGAGATTGTATCTTCTGCAACGGTTCTCATTTCTCTAAGAACTGTAATGCCTATAATTCATGGGATGTTAAAGTGTGTAACAGCATTACTGGATCAGGGATCACAACGTACCTTCATAAAACGTAATTGCCTTAATGGGATGAAGGTACAAATGAGAGATCCTGCTATACTCAAGTTATCTGGCTTTCTCTCGAATAAGAAGGCCCAGTCATACGACACTGTTTATGTAACTGGCAGGCTGGGCAATGAGAGAAAGCGCATTAATGCTGTAATTGTGGATAGACTCCCACAGAAAATATCTACAATAGGGCTTGGTAACGCTACTGAAAGGCTTTCAAGGTAAATTTGGTACCTTCTTGTGTAAATAATGATTCTGTGGGGCCAATAGATATTTTGATAGGTAGTGACCATTATGCCACCTTTGTAAAGGGCATGACAAAGCAATGCGGAGTCACCCTTCTAAGGACTACAGGAGGTGGCAATATAAACACAAATGCAGTATAATGTGATCCTTTATTGACTACGTTTCGCCCACACAGTGGGCTTTTTCAAGTCACAAACAGAAATACCTGGGGTGGAAGGAACGCGAGTATTTATAGTCCGGCTGAGGTCAGGTGAAGAATGCTGCATCTGATGATGTACCGAGTGGGGTTATAGTCTAAAAACTTGGGTAGCTTGGAAAGGAGATTGGATAAGTTTGTGAGCAGACCTTCTACAGTGTTCTTATGTGGGATAGCGATGAAGAAGTTTCTTGGCAAGTGGTTCAGCTATGTTATAGAAGCCACTATTCTGGTTGAAGTTGTCGGATATAGAAATAAGTGATGATTCCAGGATTCTTCGGTATTGAGTGTTGTCTTCTGTGGCGATAAGTCTTGAATTTCTGTAGTTTATCAAGTGGTTGTGTGAATTACGGTGTTGTACGCAGGCATTCCTTGTGTCGTCAGACCTGCTTGCGTATTGGTGTTCTGAAATACGTGTTTGGAGGTCCCTTGATGTTTCGCCCACGTATAACTTGTTGCAGTCATTACAAGGGATTATGTATAACCCTGCAGAGGATGGATGCTTGTCCTGCCTACTACTGGTGATGTCCTTGATGGTCGTGGTTGTGGAGGTAGATACTTGGAATGATGTTTTGGCAAAGATGTTGGAAACATGTTTGGCAATGGAGTTGGTGGGAAGGACTATGTATCTCTTCTCGGCAGTGTCTTCTCTGGGTGTGTTGAAGATGTTTAATGCTCGCCGTCTGCAGTCTCTGATGAAGTGACGAGGATAGTGGAGTTTAGAAAATATTTGTTCAATTATAGTGCATTCTTCCTCAAGGAACTCGTTGCTGCAGATTCTGAGTGCACGCAGGAAGAAGCCTATAATTACACCACGTTTGGTTTTGGTGTCGTGGTGAGAGTAGAAGTGGAGAAGATCGTTTTGGTTGGTGGGTTTTCGATAGACTTTAAAACGAAGTTCGTGGTCAGCTTTGCAGAGCAGGACATCAAGGAAAGGAAGAGTGTTGTCGACTTCTTCTTCAAGTGTGAACTGGATTGAAGGCTCGACCTGGTTGAGCTTGTCTTGGAGAGCTTGAACGTTGAAGCGTTTAGGAGTTATGAGGAGAATGTCGTCAACATAACGGAGCCAGGTGACAGACGAAGGAATAATGGTGGAGAAACGTTCGGCTTCTAGATGTTCCATGTATAGGTTCGCCAGGACTGCACTGAGTGGCGAACCCATGGGTAGTCCAAAAGTCTGCTGAAAGAGGTGATTTTCGAAAGAGAAACACGTAAAGTCAACACATAGTTCAACAAGGTCGATGAAGTCGCTGGCTGGAATGGGAAGATCAAGTGAATCGTCAATTTTCCTGTGCAAGAGATCGATGGCTTGTGTAGTAGGTACTTTGGTGAATAGGGAAGTCACGTCAAGGCTGGAAAGTTTCTTGTTCCTGATGTTGATGTTGCGAATGCGATTGAGAAGATCACCTGAGTGTTTGAGATGTGCTGGACTGATAGTGCCCAAGAGTTTAGAGAGGTGTTTGGCGAGAATTCCTGAGAGCTGGTGGGGAGCACTGCCTATTCCCGAGGATATGGGCCTCAGTGGGATACCAGGCTTGTGAGTCTTTGGCAGGCCGTACATTCTGGCAGGTCTGGGGTTGCTGGGCACGGTGTGTAGAAGTTTCTTCCCTTGTTCTGAGCCCCTCAGAACGCGGCGAGTCCTTTGAAGAAAAGTTTTAGTAAGGTTGTCCACTTGGTTAGTTGTGAGAGGTTTGTAGGTATCTGGGTCATTAAGTAGATTGAGCATTTTGTTCCTGTAATCGTCAGTGTTCATGATAACAACACCACCTCCTTTATCAGCGGTGGTGACCCTGATGGTCGTGTCTTCTGCTAAACCTTTGAGTGCATTGATGTAACGTCGAGGTACCTCGACGTTACATCAATGCACTCAAAGGTTTAGCAGAAGACATGACCATCAGGGTCACCACCGCTGATAAAGGAGGTGGTGTTGTTATCATGAACACTGACGATTACAGGAACAAAATGCTCAATCTACTTAATGACCCAGATACCTACAAACCTCTCACAACTAACCAAGTGGACAACCTTACTAAAACTTTTCTTCAAAGGACTCGCCGCATTCTGAGGGGCTCAGAACAAGGGAAGAAACTTCTACACACCGTGCCCAGCAACCCCAGACCTGCCAGAATGTACGGCCTGCCAAAGACTCACAAGCCTGGTATCCCACTGAGGCCCATATCCTCGGGAATAGGCAGTGCTCCCCACCAGCTCTCAGGAATTCTCGCCAAACACCTCTCTAAACTCTTGGGCACTATCAGTCCAGCACATCTCAAACACTCAGGTGATCTTCTCAATCGCATTCGCAACATCAACATCAGGAACAAGAAACTTTCCAGCCTTGACGTGACTTCCCTATTCACCAAAGTACCTACTACACAAGCCATCGATCTCTTGCGCAGGAAAATTGACGATTCACTTGATCTTCCCATTCCAGCCAGCGACTTCATCGACCTTGTTGAACTATGTGTTGACTTTACGTGTTTCTCTTTCGAAAATCACCTCTTTCAGCAGACTTTTGGACTACCCATGGGTTCGCCACTCAGTGCAGTCCTGGCGAACCTATACATGGAACATCTAGAAGCCGAACGTTTCTCCACCATTATTCCTTCGTCTGTCACCTGGCTCCGTTATGTTGACGACATTCTCCTCATAACTCCTAAACGCTTCAACGTTCAAGCTCTCCAAGACAAGCTCAACCAGGTCGAGCCTTCAATCCAGTTCACACTTGAAGAAGAAGTCGACAACACTCTTCCTTTCCTTGATGTCCTGCTCTGCAAAGCTGACCACGAACTTCGTTTTAAAGTCTATCGAAAACCCACCAACCAAAACGATCTTCTCCACTTCTACTCTCACCACGACACCAAAACCAAACGTGGTGTAATTATAGGCTTCTTCCTGCGTGCACTCAGAATCTGCAGCAACGAGTTCCTTGAGGAAGAATGCACTATAATTGAACAAATATTTTCTAAACTCCACTATCCTCGTCACTTCATCAGAGACTGCAGACGGCGAGCATTAAACATCTTCAACACACCCAGAGAAGACACTGCCGAGAAGAGATACATAGTCCTTCCCACCAACTCCATTGCCAAACATGTTTCCAACATCTTTGCCAAAACATCATTCCAAGTATCTACCTCCACAACCACGACCATCAAGGACATCACCAGTAGTAGGCAGGACAAGCCTCCATCCTCTGCAGGGTTATACATAATCCCTTGTAATGACTGCAACAAGTTATACGTGGGCGAAACATCAAGGGACCTCCAAACACGTATTTCAGAACACCAATACGCAAGCAGGTCTGACGACACAAGGAATGCCTGCGTACAACACCGTAATTCACACAACCACTTGATAAACTACAGAAATTCAAGACTTATCGCCACAGAAGACAACACTCAATACCGAAGAATCCTGGAATCATCACTTATTTCTATATCCGACAACTTCAACCAGAATAGTGGCTTCTATAACATAGCTGAACCACTTGCCAAGAAACTTCTTCATCGCTATCCCACATAAGAACACTGTAGAAGGTCTGCTCACAAACTTATCCAATCTCCTTTCCAAGCTACCCAAGTTTTTAGACTATAACCCCACTCGGTACATCATCAGATGCAGCATTCTTCACCTGACCTCAGCCGGACTATAAATACTCGCGTTCCTTCCACCCCAGGTATTTCTGTTTGTGACTTGAAAAAGCCCACTGTGTGGGCGAAACGTAGTCAATAAAGGATCACATTATACTGCATTTGTGTTTATATTGCCATTGTGTCGGTATTTTATACCATTTATTTCCACTACAGGAGGTCACGTGATGTATGGCAGGCTTCCTCATACTGATAATGAATGACTGGAGGAAGCCATAAATACAGTTACGGTGTGTCTTACTCATGAAATATCACCCTAGTATAAATATACTTCAATAGAGGATGAAGTTGAACCTGTGTATAAATTATGGGAATTGGACAGCATAGGGATCAATGTAAATGAAGAAAGTCCAGATGCTTCCTTTACTCAAGAACAATACCAGAAGGATGTTAAATTTTGCCAGGAGTAATAAAAGTGTACCTAGTTTGAATGACTGTTTAATGACAGGTCCGTCGTTGACGGAAAAACTGGGAGACATACTATTAAACTTCAGGGTTAAGAATTATGCCTTTACAGCGGACATAAGTAAAGCTTTCCTGAGAGTGGGTCTGCAGGAGGCTGACCGGGATTGCACTAGGTTCTTATGGCCCGAGAATCCTAGTGACCCACTTAGTCCCCTGAAGACTTTTCGCTTCAGGAGTGTATTGTTTGGTGCTACCTCCAGTCCGTTCCTACTCCAGGCAACGATAAATGCACACCTTAAGCGTACGGGTGGTCCACTGAGTGGAGTAATGGGTAAACAATTTTATGTGGACAATTTCCTGGGGGTGACGTCTACTGAAGAGGAACTAATGAGCATATACGCAGGGGCTAATGAAATAATGCAAGGTGCAAATATGCCCCTGAGGGAATGGAACAGTAATTCGTCCTGTTTAAGGGTTCAAATAAATAAAGACATCCCTGGAGTTGAAGTGTCCAAATATATTAATGTGCTGGGACTGACTTGGGACACAGAGGGAGACTTGTTATCGTTAAAGTCTAATAACTACAGCATGCCCAATAAATTAACCAAGAGAGTCTTACTTGCGGAAGTTTCAAAATGCTTCGATCCACTAGGCTTAGTGTCCCCACTTACCATAAGAGGAAAATTGTTGATACAAGAAACATGGAAGCTTATGTGTGCTTGGGATGAAACCCTACCTGAGGAATTTGTTGAAAGGTGGGAAGAACTAATAGGTGAATATGTAAAATTACCAATGTTGGAGTTCCCACGTAATGTGGCCAGTCAAGATGGAGAAAATGTACTCCACATTTTTTGCGATGCTTCGAAATTAGCATATGGAGCAGTCGCTTACCTTCAATGTAATAGTGCCATTTCTCTTGTTATGTCTAAGGCTAAGGTGGCTCCAATCAAATCACGCACCTTACCTCAGTTGGAATTAACGGCCATTTATGTAGGTGTCAAATTAGACAATTATATAAGAAATAAATTGCGAGAGATAAATATCAGCGACACCGTAATTTGGTCTGATAACGAGGTATCCTTACAATGGATTCGTAATGGTAACAGTAAGATTGTGTATGTACAAAACAGAGTCGCTGAAATCAATCAAATGCAGGAGAAATATAACAGTTTGGGTGAGCATATGTTAACCTTTAATCACATTCCTGGTGACGAGAATCCAGCTGAGTTCTTGTCTCGAGGCTTGACTTATGAAAAATTTGTGAGTGCTTTATCGTGGTTTAAAGGGCCAAGTTGGCTGGTTGACAAAATTAACTGGCCGGTGCAAAAGGCACATATTGCTCCTGTCGAAATTACGGTGAGCACCGCTCCGGTCAGTAGTCCCTCCTTAGCCATTGATATGAATAGGTATTCTTCCTTACCTAAGCTGATTAGTGTGACAAGGTTAGTGTTTAAATTCATAAGTAAGATGAATATCTCACATAATTTTCCCCATCCCCTGAAATACTGGCTACAGAGGGTACAAGAAGAAACCTACAGGGATGAGATTAAATTCATGATGGACGGAAAAATTGTGAAAGGCTCAATAATAGAAAAGCTGGGGCTGTATTTAGAGGATGATGTAATTAGGTGCAGAGGCAGGTTACAAAATGCTGAATTGGGGGAATATGCTAAGTACCCTATCTTGCTGCCCAAAACTCATCACCTGACAACCTTGATTGTCTTTAATGCCCATAATAACGTGATGCACGGTGGGGTACAGGATACCTTAAACTGTATTTGGGAAACCTTCTGGATTCCACAAGGACGGCAAAGTGTAAAAAGGGTTATCAAGTCGTGTGTAATATGTCGCCGGGTGGATGCCAGAACCTATATGTACCCAGGTCCTCCACCATTGCCCAAGGAACGCGTGCAGTTGGTAAAACCATTTGATGTGACCGGAGTGGACTATAGTGGGCCAATCATTTTAACAGGTACTTCAGATGGTGTCCCCTTGAAGGTGTATGCATGTCTATTTACTTGTACAGCTACTAGGACTGTTCATCTAGAAGTGGCTCAGGACTTGTCTGCAGAACAGTTCATACAGCTGTTCCGGAAATTTGCAGCTAGACGATCCTGTCCAAGATTGATGATCTCAGGTAATGCTACCAATTTTGTAGCGGGTGCTCAACACTTGATGAAATTAAATAAGAGTGATGATGTACAGTCTTTGTTGACCCAGCGAGGGTGTGTCTGGAAATTTATTACTCCCAGAGCCCCTTGGCAGGGAGGACTGTACGAAAGAATGATAGGTACAGTGAAAAGAAGTCTTTGTAAGGTGCTACACAGGAAGAGAATTGATTTGGAGGAATTCCGTGCAGTGTTGGTGGAGGCAGAGAATCGGGTGAACAATCGCCCTCTGTCATACATGAGCGACACTCCTGACGCGGAGATACTGACTCCCTCTCACCTAATATGTGGACAAAGGTTAGAAGCTGCACCTATCTATAGAGATAATCCCGAGGGAAGTTATGAGGATTACAATAACGTGACTGTGTTGAGTGACAAGTTCAAGATGTTAAATAAGGTAATTATTCATTGGTCTGATGTGTGGCTTAAAGAATATCTTCTTACACTACGTGAACACTTTTATGGTGCGCCAGAGGCAGTAAACCGACAGAACATTCAACCAGGTGACATTGTGTTAATTGATACTGAACAACATCGAACATTGTGGCCTCTGGGCATGGTAGTTACATTATACCCAGATGCACAAGGTGTTGTCAGAAACGTCAAAGTGTTGTGTCGTGGTCAGGAAAGTTTGCATACCATTAATAAATTAATTCCCTTAGAATTAAATGGTGTTCAATCCAGTGGAGATGGAAATTTAAGGGAAAGTGACACGAGTGATATTGAAGACACTGACCGGGTAATGCAAGAAGAAACTGTAGTAAGACCCACTAGGAAAACAGCAGCGCAATCTAGAGAGGGCTGGAATCGTCTCCTGGAGGAAGACGCAATTTAAGTCGTCTAACAACGACTTCCGCCCGGCCGCAGTGTGGAAATTTAATTTCCGAAGCTATAGTGTCTAATAAGTGTTTAATGTGCTGATTTGGGTCAAAATGTATTTGCATTTTTAATGAAATCAGCTGGGTTCCCGCTGCGCCTGCGCAGATGTGCAGGGGGGTGGGGGGTCGAGCTGGGGGGCAGGTGGCGGGAGTGTTTTGAATGGGTGAGGAGGCTGAGAAAACCGGGAATGAGGAAACTGGCGTTCACGGCGGCCTAAGGATCAATATAGGCCTCAATTCATAATAGGAAGTGTCGTGACTGTCCCTAGTGAAGAGTGAGGGAACGTGATTTACGGGACCATCGTAAAGGGGTGGTAAAATTAGTGAATAATGTTCGACCGGGTGGCAGGTGCACGGCCATGGTGTGTGTCCAAGGGAAATACCCGTGTGTTAATCCTCGCTCATCGGCCTCAGATCTTAATGGAGTGACCTCTAATGTGTATAATAGTTATGAGACGTTAAATCGTCTTGTGAATGGTAATGTAATCAGTGATAATAACATTGAGTTAAGAGAATGCGGGATGTGAAATGGATCGCCCTGCTCCGAGTGAACGTGTGACTCTCGTACCGAGGACAATGAAGCTTTATGGAATCACGACTTCTAAACCGGGACAAACCGACGGATACCTCGTCCTGCCGGAATAAGAGCCGTGTCGGTGTAGCAGGACATCGAAATGAGATGGGGAATGGAGGAAATAAGGAGTATCAATCACCCACAGTTACGTAACCTTTCTAGTTATAGCAGACTGATGCTGGCCAGTTAGGTATGTTGTAATTGGATAGGTTATGAGTGATCCAGCTACATCAAGTGACCACCAGAGAACATCTGGTAAGTGGTGGGATTATGTACAAATGTTTTTCCCTGATGGATGTATCCATGTGTATCCTACCCCACCCCCCCTTCATTCAGCTAAACTAATATAATCTATACAGTCCACAATTAATTAGTAGCGCCGTGCTTGAGGGTGCTACCCAATTTATACTGGTCTCGGATAGATGTGGATAAGATTGTGAGGGTCAAGGGGCCACCTGTAGTGACCAGTGGTGGTTTAAGTTTTCTCACATGTCTACACGGGGTGACTACGATAAACAATATGGTTGTCTCCCAATGAGATTACTTGTATGTATATAATGTTGAGGTACATACAGATAAGCACCCTATAAAATTTCCACAGATCTTGCAGTCTGCCTGAATGAGCATCGAAATGCCTCTAAATGAGACGATGTAAGGTACGCCTGTGTCCTCCACAGAGACTCCACGGGGCATTTGATGAACTGGAACGAGGCATAACTCGTTCTCACCGAACCAGACCTCAGACGCCGACGGTGCCTAGAAGCCTCACTAATCGCCGTCACCGACACTATAGAACGCAACACTGGAAACTACAAAATTTCAAAAACATTGGCATACATGATACTTAAGCAGCACCAACCCAACAACACAGGAGTCACATGATTTCATCGTCAACCCGTCCTCATCATAGGTAGAGGTTGTTTTGATAAGGACCTGCCTCTCATGGGCCAGTAGGCCTTCTACAGTGTTCCTCCATTCTGATGTTCTTATGACATTCCTCAGGTCATGTGCGTCACATCTCACTCTCCGCCTATATATATAATGTCTTTCTACCTCTGTATGTTAGAAGTGATCAAGGTCCCAGAACCGAAACGTTTTCTAATAAATATGTTATAGTGTTTGCTTACGTGTCTTTCTAAACCAACAATATTCTCACCTTCCTTGTTGTCGTTCGTCGTGACGATCCCAGTAGTCGACTCACATTCGTTGGGTAGCACTGAGAATGTGTTGGAGGTTTCCAAGGGAGTTTCCACAGCAGTCTCTTTCTTCTTCATCGTTTCTGGCTTTCCATTCGTCTTCTTGATCGTCAACTTCGTCGTCCCCTGCTGTCCAGCCACTGACCACGATCCCTTTTTGACCTGAGGACTACTACGAATCCTCTTGTTTTCCTCGGTCAATCGCCGTATCTCCATCTTCGCTGCCCTCAATTCTTCCTTAAGTTGCTGGTAAAGTTGCTCGATGGAAGGCATCTTGGTTCAGTCCACGGGAGCAAACAAGACACTTCTTCACAGAGTTAAGTACAGGTCACCACTGAGTTAAGTACAGGTCACCACTGAGTTAAGTACAGGTCACCACTTCTTGATATAAATCCCAGTAATCTATTTGCCTTATTATGTACGCTTAGGCATTGCTGTCTTGGTTTAAGGTTGCTGCCTACCATAACCCACAAGTCCTTTTCGCAATCTGTATGGCTAAGTTCTACATTATTTAACTTATAAGTGCTAGGGTTATGGACACTCCCGAGCTTCAGAACCTTGCATTTATCTACATTGAACTGCATCTGCCACTTTTCTGACCAAGAGTAGAGTTTGTCTAAATCCTCCTGAAGTTCCCTAACTTCTACGTTTGAATCAATTATCCTACCTATCTTCGTGTCATCGGCGAATTTGCTCATATCACTAGTAATTCCCTCATCAAGATCACTGATATATATTATAAACAACAACGGGCCCAAGACTGATCCTTGTGGAACGCCACTTGTTACAGATCCCCACTCGGATTTAACCCCATTTATGGACACTCTGCTTCCTGTCTGTGAGCCATGATTCGATCCACGAGAGCACCCTTCCCCCAATGCCATGACCTGCTACTTTCTTCAACAGTCTTTGGTGCGGAACTCTATCAGATGCCTTACTAAAATCAAAGTAAATAATATCAAATTCTTAAAGTAAATAATATCACACAACCATTTAATTAACTACAGAAACTCAAGATTTATCGCCACAGAAGACAGCACTCAATTCCGAAGAATCCTGGAATCATCGCTTATCTCTATAACCAACAATTTCAACCAGAACAACGGCTTCTATAACATAGCTGAACCACTCGCCAAGAAACTTCTTCATTGCTATCCCACATAAGAACATAGAACACTGCAGAAGGTATACTCACAACTTGTCCAATACCCCTGCCAAGCTACCCAAGACTCTATAACTCCACCCGGTAGATCATCAGATGCAGCATTCTCCACCTGACCTCAACATTCTGAACATGACTATAAATACTCCCGTACCTTCCACCCCACTTGTGAGCCTTCCCTTTCATAGTTTTACACAGCTCCTCGGCTATGCTGATGATCTTGCACTCGTAGTGAATGGGAAAGGCAATTTAGAACGACAGGCTCAGAGAGCTTTGGACCTAATTACGCAGTCTTGCAAGGAACTAGACCTCAAGGTCTCGGCCGAGAAATCTCTTGCAATGATGTTCAAGGGACCAGATCCTGTGAATAGATTACGTATTCAGGATATAGAACTTGAGTGGACAGGCTCCTACCTGTACTTGGGAATCTACATTGATAAAAAGCTGACCTTTCAGAAACAGGCCGAGTATGTCAGGTCACGTACTCTACTCAGACTCAACGCCATGAGAGCCATGACGAGGCACCGTGAAGGGGCAAGCAAAGATGTACTTCACTTGTACTATATACAAGCTATACGCTCGCTCATTGACTACGGTGCACCGGCGTTAGCTCATCTCTTCCCGCAGAGCAGGCAAAGAGTGGAGGTCGTACAAAATCAGGCGATAACAACTATGCTTGGGGCCCCCATCTGGACCAACACAGTATGTCTCAGATCTGAGGCCCGGCTTCCTTCCTTGGCTGACAGAGTAAGATACATAAACGCCTGCAAAGTGGTCACGATTCTGCACAGGCAGCAAGGTACCCCACTAAGGAGATGGATATTGACAATCATGGCACAAGATCCCACACTCTTCACGGACTACTCCTGGATTCGTTCGTTTTGTGCTGCTGGTCGGAAGCTGCTGCCAATACAACTACTCCTTGAGAAGAGTTGTGACCTTCCTGTTGCTGGGTACCATCCACCACCTCCCTGGCGCCCAGATCCAGCCGATGTTTGCATCATGCAGCTACCCATCTCTAAGCATCTCTGCAGTCAAGACACTCTCAGCAATCATGCTGAGACAAACATGACACTGGCAGAGGGAGGCACATGTGCAGTGTATTTCACAGATGGTTCTGTCGACCCTGACAGGAAGAGAGCAGCAGCTGGACTGTACCACAATGGTCACACACAAGGCTGGCGACTCCCTGACCACTGCACGATCCTTCAAGCTGAGCTGGTGGCGATTCAGCAGGCATTGTCACATGCCCTACGATATCGACTCCGACCTGTCATACATGTTGATTCCACCTCTGCAATCAATGCCCTCTCCCATCCTCAACCACAGGACAATGTTCACCTCATCACATCGATCCTGAGCATAATGACAGCCTTAGAAGTTCAGGGTAACAGATCGACATTGAACTGGATCCCCAGCCATGCGGGCATCCGGGGAAATGAGGCGGCAGATGATGCAGCCAAGGCAGCAACAGACTATCCACATGTTGGGATTGCTGTCCCAATCAGCCTACGACAGACCAAACTGGTGGCTGCCAGAGCCATGAAACTATGGGGGAGGTCTTAGGTGATACCCCATCTCAACAGTGGTACCGAGCAGCGACTCAGGGAGAACCCCCTCCATATGATAGAAGCTGATCCAGAGCGCAGTGTACCGCCATCCATCGGCTTCGTTTGGGCTTTCCCACAGCCAAGATGATGGTAGACAAGGCTGAGGAGGAGATGTGCCAGTACTGTCAGCACGTTGTCCAGCGGCCCCTAACACACTATCTTCTGGAGTGCGAAGTTACTGAGACACTCCGCAGGCAACTAGGAGTGATATTCCCTCCCGAAGAGGAACCAGAGATGACTGCGGCCACACTAGTGTACCATGGAGTCAACGAACCAGACAAGCTGTTACCTGTGATAACGACATTTCCTCCTCCTCGCTAGTGTCCATAGTTAGGAGTACATACGGTGTTGTTGCTTATGAGATGCACCAGTTGAACTGACCAGAAGAGTGCTTGAACAGCATATGTCGCATCATTGTAGAAACCTTTCTCCCTCGGGAGCCAGAGACGGGTCATCGCAAGATTGAGACTCGTGTCAAGACTACGGTCTTGGCGAACATTATACATACATACACCCCACAAAACACATTCAGTACAGCACATTCAGGAAGACTCGTATTATGACAATCCATTGACACACTCTCAGTTCACGGAGTTCACTACCTTATCACAAGATAGGCACATGGCTTCTGCCGAAAAGAAGAGGCCGCGATGCTCCATGAACACGACGGAGGACTCAGATTTGGAAATGTGGGGCGAAATTCTAACGAAGAAGTTGCGAGAGGAAGAGGAAGATCCTGCTCTCATTGTAGCAGATCGGACAGTCCCAACCATGGAGCCAGCGACAATAGAAATAGGTGTGGAAATAAACACCGCACCCTCCGAAAACCAAGTGGGATGGAACACTGTGGACAAGAAGAAGAAGCACCGTCCATCCAAGGAGCAGGCAAACCAGCTCAACCGACCTGGCAAATTCAAGGTGAAGTCTTATGGGGACCACAGAACCCACTATGGGGTTGTTTCATACCTGGAATCACGACAACCTGAAGTTCAAGATATGGTTTAACTTGAGGGGAGAACCAATATTGACTCCTCTCAACAAGGAAATTTATACCACCTTGAAGAGAGTCATGGAGACAGATCGCTCATTCACCCTGGAGGAACTGGACTCTCGGCAGAAGATCACCAAGGGTGTAGTGATGCGACACCCGCTGATGATGCCCATCGAGGCAGTAGCAGCTCACCCCAGTGTGGTGTCAGCTCAACGTCTCAAGGCAAAGACGGCAGGCAACGCACCAACCCGACAGGTTCTCATTCAGTATGTAGGACCACTGCCAATCCAGCTGGACCTCGGTTCTTGGGGCAGGTACGATGTCAGGACCTTCACAGCAGAACCAGTTCGCCGTTTCAAGTGTCAGCGTTATGGACACCTGGGTGCACTCTGTCCGAACAGAGTAATCTGCGGTGTCTGCAGCCAGCACCACCCTACCGAGGAATGCATCACCAAGCTGAAAAATGCATCGCCACCCACTCCACAATGCCCGAACTGCAGGCAGAAACACCATGCCTGGAATCCTCGATGCCCCGAGAGGCTCGCCAGAATTCAAGAAGTCTGGAAGACGCCAAAAACTCGGCAACAAGCTACGACGGATCATCAGACGATGGGTGCAGAGAACCCTGCCATACCGCAGATCTCTCAGCAGCTAAACCAAGTCAATGCCCAGGAATTCCCAACCCTCGAAGCCTCAACCAGGCGTCAAGGTCAAGAACCTCCTGCACCCCTACCTCAACGAAGAAACAGAAACAAGAGGAACAGGAGGCGTCAACAGGGTGCATCGGGTCATTGCGATCAGCAGGCTGCACTAAACGAGCCCCCACCGGCCATAGCACGACAACGCAGGCACTCCTTACCCGGCACAGGAGCTTTGCAGACTCAACTGGCACCTCACCAGCAGATCCTGGCTACTCAACCTGGTATACAGCAACAGACCACAGTGCATACAATAAAGAAATCCAACCCTCAGCAGTCCCTACAGACCACAGCAGCCCAGATAATACCCACTGTTTCGAACCCATCTCCAAAGCAGGCCCTCACCAGGGAGGATCTCGTAGCACTCATCAAGGTGTTCACGGATCTTAATTTGCAACACAATCAACTCCACGGAACAACAGAGCGCATTCCGGCAGATGGTCAGTACTCTCCTGAGAGTGTGCTTTCTGACCGAAGAGGAGACAGTGGATGCCATTAATTTGCAGGTTCTCAGAGCGGGCAGGACTCAGTGTCCAGCTCAGGAAACAACAGCGATGGAATAACCTCGGTACCAAATCACACCCTCAAGGTCCTACAATGGAACATTCAGGGCCTGAGGGGCAAACAGCACCTCTTGCTGGAGGCAGTAATTCGGGATCGGGTTGACATCGTCTTGCTACAAGAAACTCTGACTGTCCCGACTATGTGCCCAAGACTACCCGGTATCGCTGGGTATTTTCGGCACATAGACCCGGGCATTCACTGCAGAGGCACAGCTGTATTTGTATCCAATACAATATCTCACGAGGTTATAGCCAACCCTGTGGACTGTGGGGAGGATGTCGAGGTACAGGCCATCCTTGTGCACATTCCTGGGGCACCCATTACCATCTATAACATCTACAAGAACCCAAGACACACCCTCGACATTGCAGAGGTCCTCGCACTAGCACGCACTGAGTGTATTATTGTGGGTGGAGATTTCAATGCACATCACCCTATTCTGCACTCTCACTCAGCAACCAATGCTGCTGGCAGACATATAGCAATGCTCCTACACGATATTCCAGAGGTAAAGTTGCTAAACAATGGAGACCCCACACACCTGTTGGGTGGCTGCCTCGACCTTACCTTCGGGTCAAGACAACTCGCAGCAGGAGCCACATGGGAAACTCATCCTCACCTTGTCAGTGACCACTTTGCAGTGATCACCACCTTCAACATCAACAGGCCTCCCACAGTTGTGCTGCCTCCTAGATGGGACGTAAAGAGGGCCAACTGGAAGGTGTTCCAGGATTATCTTCATAACTGGTGGTCCACATACTCTCTATCTGAAGACTGTGATACGGCTGAACAGGAGCTAATCACTGTTCTCCAGGCAGCAGAGTGCGCAATTCCAAAGAAGTCCGCAGGACGCACTCAGAAAAGAGTCTGGTGGTTCTACAACGACGAGGTGCGGGAGCAGAACCGCCGCATCAACTCTTTTAGGAAGCTATACAGGCGTAACCCTACGGCAGAGAAAAGGAATACTCTGATAGCCATTGTGCAGCATGCCCGCAGAATCTCTCTCTGAGTAAAAACTGAGAAATGGCTGGAGTGGTGCTCAACATTCGGACATCACACCACCTTATCTGAGATATGGGGCAAGCGCAACATAGCAACTGGCAAGAGCAAGCCGAGGCCACCAGCACACCCGAACCCATCCCAGGAAGCAGGGAAACTAGAGGAGCTTTTCACTTCCAGGGGAGCCTCCACTCAGCTCCCACAGGACATCCAGAATATACAGACGGATCTTCTGCCACAGCGCCAGCTAACGATACAAGCTGCATGTGAGTCGGAAGATGCGACTGATGTAGACCTCACGGACTTGGAACTCTGACGTGCCATTAAGAACACAGGTGACACTGCCCCGGGCATCGATGGTGTGACGTACTCCATGATTGAAGAATTGAGACACTTATGCAACACATGGGAATCTTTATTGAAGAAACGTTTCGCCACACAGTGGCTTCATCAGTCCAGTACAAAGTAGAAATGGGTAAGGAGAGTAGAAGTTTGAGGTAATCAGTCCCTCAACCTGGAATCGATGTGTTCAGTCCATCATTCTTGTAGGAAGTGCAGCATAGGGCCAGAGAGGTGGCTTATATACTGCGGTGAGATGAGTTGAAGCAGGATGAGGTGAGATCACAGTGGGACCTACCACTAGTGTAAGTAGGTCGTCGTCCAAAGGTTGGGCAAGCGTTGAAGTCTTTGTACCAAGATTCCATGATGTTGCAGTGTCTGACAGATGTGATGAATGGTTTAGAAAACGCTTGCCCAACCTTTGGACGACGACCTACTTACACTAGTGGCAGGTCCCACTGTGATCTCACCTCATCCTGCTTCAACTCATCTCACCGCAGTATATAAGCCACCTCTCTGGCCCTATGCTGCACTTCCTACAAGAGTGATGGACTGAACACATCGATTCCAGGTTGAGGGACTGATTACCTCAAACTTCTACTCTCCTTACCCATTTCTACTTTGTACTGGACTGATGAAGCCACTGTGTGGCGAAACGTTCCTTCAATAAAGATTCCAATGTGTTGCATAAGTGTCTCAATTCTTCAACTTGTCGGTTTTCTAAACCATTCATTACTCCATGATTGCACGGGCTGGGCAGAGTGGATGGGAGGCCATAGTAGACGTCATTAACAAGTCGTGGAGGGCCAGGACACTCCCAGCAGCTTGGAAGAAAGCTACAATCGTACCAATTCCAAAGCCCAAGGACCCAGGCAGTGGAAATATAAACACATATGCAGTATGAGACCCATATCGCTGACCAGCTGCTTAGCCAAGACTGCTGAGAGGATGGTGTTAAACCGCCTCCTATGGAAACTTTGACCCTCTCATCATCACATATTTGGCTTCACCAAAGGAGTGGGAACAGCAGAGTGCATAACCACTCTACTAAGCCAGATTGCTGATAGCAACAAAAAACCTAGTATCGTCGTTTACCTCGACCTTGAGAAGGCATTTGAGCTAGCCAGCCCCACAGCAATTCTGCCAATACTAGCTCGGAAGGGAATCAAAGGACGCCTCCTGGCCTGGATAGAGTCCTACCTTAGAGGCAGGCTGCCCTGTGTCAGCTTTCAGGGACACTAATCTTCCATTAAAACCCTAGAAAACGGTACGCCACAAGGAGGTGTGCTCAGTCCTACCCTGTTTAACATCCTTCTGCAGGAACTTGTGAGCCTTCCCTTTTATAGTGGTACACAGCTCCTCAGCTATGCTGATGATCTTGCACTAGTAGTGAATGGGAAAGGCAATTTAGAACGACAGGCTCAGAGAGCTTTGGACCTAATTATGCAGTCTTGCAAGGAACTAGGCCTCAAGATCTCGGCCGAGAAATCTCTTGCAATGATGTTCAAGGGACCATATTACAACCCAGGTTTCCAAATGGCCTGTTACCCCGGGTGTAATGGGAGCAAATAAACACAGTAGAAAAAGTTTAGACTTATATTATCCTTCACCAGTTTAGAACAGCAATATGTACACTATGTACAGTGATAAGTATAGTGCACTCCACGGTAAGCAAAGCAGAAATAGAAGCCACAAGATAGCAAACCGTGCTTCAACCAGCTCTAGAATGGGAATGACAAGGGCAGACAGGAGAGCGGTACCCACATAACCTCTGCGATTGCCAAAACCATCTTCTTATTGGCTAGAACCTGGTCGCTAGTTGAACGACGGGGCCCCATCATCAACCCTTAGCAACCTGGTTCGCTGGTTGGGGGAGATAGCCTGTAAATGAGTGTGTGTACATGCGCCGAATAAAGGTTACGTACTCTTTGCATGCCACACCCCCACCCCGAGAAGGCTCAGGATTAGGCTGCCACCTCCCAGTGGTAACCGTGCCGCCATGGCACAAAATAATGGGACCGGCTTTCCTCTCCACCATCCAACTCTTAGATAGAGCTCAGCTTTTCTCGTGACCAAAAGCCACACCCTAAACTTAGAGTGAGACAGCAGTCAGACAGGCTAGCACAGGTCCAAGATACAGGAGGACGATAGCCCGCATCCCCTCACTAAAAAAAAAACCCACACCAGGTGGGGTTACTCAGCCCTGTAACAACTTCAGACAGTATTACTCAGGCTGGCTCCTCCTCAGGAAAATTATTGAATAGAAAAAGAAATAATTCACAAAGATAAACACTATTTATTAAATCAAGCATAAAACAACAAAACATGAAAGGTATATCCTATTTGAAAGAAAAATGAAAAATGAAATGAATAAAATACCATTTGAACTCAACACTAATACCTACAATGGTGTCTGGTGTTGGTGACACTGTTGTTGAAACCGTAGCCGTTGCTGATGATAAGGGGGGGGGTCGCAGGTGTTGGTGACCATCCACTGGCTAGTTCTTCACAGTATACCAGTGAGTATTCTATCCCGAAGACAGGAAAGCAGGTTCTTTACCGCTGCAATGCTGTGGAGTTATGTCCTGCAATTTCATACAGGTGCACAGGTACTTCAATACAAAATGGAGAAGTCTCTGGACATTAGTCCTTCTCCTGTTCTGCTTGTTGATTGCCAGGTGACCCTCACTGACATCCAAGCTGGAAAGATAGACAGGTTACCCACTGCTTAAATAATCACTCTTCATGGTAGTGTACAATATTCAAAAGACGTGGTGATTATTACAACAGTCAACCTAGAGCAAGACTGAAAGGACAAAGTTTATTATTGGTCAAAAGTGAAGCTTTCAACCAATAAATCCATGGCCTAGAAAAGTGACAGTGGCCTGGACAAAGGAAGATTTAGATAAATTAACTGTTAAATGGGAACTCTTAAAAGTCTCAAACAGAGCCTTAAGTCTAAGTAGGTGTTGATCCCAAGTATCAGACACCACAACAATATCATCTAGGTACGCTGCCGTGCCTTCAAGTCCTTTAATAGCCTAATGGATAAGTTTCTGGAATGAAGAGGGGGAATTTTTCATTCCGAAGGGGGTAACTGTGTATTGATAATGACCTCCTGGAATTACGAAGGCAGAGATTTCCTTCGCCTTATCTGTCAAAGGTACCTGATAGTAGCCTTTAAGGAGATCTAATTTGGACACAAAAGTAGCCTTACCCACAAAGTCAATTACGTCATCCAGACGAGGAAGAGGGTAAGCATCTGTAATGGTGACCTCGTTCACCTTACGGTAGTCTGTACACATACGAAACCCTCCATCAGCCTTTTTCACAAGGATGCACGGTGAAGCCCATGGACTAGATGACTCCTCCACTAAACCATGCTTTAACAAAAATTCTACTTCCTGCTGAAGTAGCCTTTGCTTTTCAGGATTAGCTCTGTAGGGGGAGAGTTTAATTGGTTTAGAGTTTCCCACATCTACATCATGGTAACCTACGTACATTTTTTCGGCACATCCGAAAAAATATTAGGATATGACTGTAGAAGCTCAGTTAAATTTGTTGCTTGCGTTTCATTTAGTCCCTCCATTAAAGGGCTAGGATCCTTGAGGAGGACAGAATTTGAAAGTTTAATATTAATTTCAGAGATAGAGTGCAAAGAGTCAGAGTTGTCCTCAGAGGTAGAGGACAGAGTCATTACTGGGACTTTATCTGGTGTATGAAAAGCTTTTAGTTGATTAATGTGGTAAGTTTTAGTTTTTGAGGTCTTATCAATGGGAGCTACCACATAATTTACATCAGATAATCTACTTACAATCTGCATAGGTCCCGTAAATCTAGCTTTCAAGATGTGGCCAGGTATAGGTTCCTGCACCAACACCTTGTCTCCTGGATAGAAGGAGCGGAATTGTGCACTTCTGTCATACCTCTGTTTCATCTTGCTTTGAGCTGTCTTTAGGTTAGCCTTGGCTAACTGACGTGCCACCTGCAACCTTGAAGACGGATTGTAGAGTGTTGAGCTAACGTCTTCTCCCATCCATCCTTCTTTGAGCACCCGAAGAGGACCTCGTACATTGTGCCCAAAGATCAGCTCAAAAGGACTATACCCTGTAGACTCTTGCACCGTCTCTCGTACTGAGAACAGCAACAAAGGTAGTGATTCATCCCAGTCTGTAGGAAAGTGCATGCAAAAACTTCTCATCATTGTTTTTAATGTCTGGTGGAATCTTTCCAAGGCGCCTTGGGACTGAGGATGATAGGCAGTGGATAAGTTGTGGATTATCCCTAACCTAGTTAATACTTCCCTAAATGCTTTGGCAGTAAAGTTAGTACCTTGATCACTTTGAATAGTTTTAGGAATGCCAAAACAAGAAATGAATTTTGTTAAAGCTTTGAGAATAGCTTTAGTATTAATATTACGCATGGGAATTGCTTCAGGGTATCTGGTTACTTTATCCATAATCGTAAATAAATACTGATTTCCAGATTTTGACCTAGGTAGTGGACCTACACAATTTATAATTAAATCTGCAAAAGGTTCTCCATCAGCAGGTATAGGTTGGAGAGGTGCAGGTTTAATGGAATGTCCAGGTTTTCCAACCTGCTGACATTCTCGGCAACACCTAATATGATTTTTCACATCTTTCTTTAATTTTGGCCAATAAAATTCTTTTGTGATTCTATACAAGGTTTTTGTAATTCCTAAGTGACCTCCTAATGACGTATTATGAGCTATATTTAATATTTGAGGTCTATACTTTGTTGGAACCACTAACCTGTTAAACAATTGCCGGCCCTCTATCTCCTTACCAGTCTCAGTGCAGATCAAATAATCGTTTTTAACTTCATACTTGACAGGATGACCCAAAGAGGATTTACCCATGGCTGCCTCAAAAGCGAATTTTAAAGAAGGGTCCTTTCGTTGTTCCTCCCGGAAGGACAGTCCCTCGGGCATGGAAACAGAGACATCTGGCAATCCTGCAACCTGGGAATAGGAAGGCTTGATCGGGGTCTGTTCACTTTATTTACGAGGCTCCGGCCGGTGTGCCTCGTAAAACAACGTGGCTATTCCGAGATCGGAGTCGTCCAAGGATAGGTCAACATTCTCTCCAGACAACCCTTGGGATGTTGCCCGAGTCATGGCCAACACCAGAGAAGAATTAATCATTATAGGTTCAGGACACGAACTAACAGTTGTAATGTTATTACCCAGTAATAACACTGCATCTTTCATGGGGAATCCTTTTGAGACACCTACAGTCAAGTACCCAGTGTAATATTTGCACTGTGCATAAATTTTATGCAAAGGAACAATATATAGCTCCTCCAAATGCTTCCAATAAAACAGGAATTCAAAGAAGTATTCTCTGAAAGGGGTAATATTCCCTCTCTTACAAGTGAGCAATATGCTCCAGTATCTCTAAAGGTCTTTACTTTAGTTGTTTCTGAGTTTTCCTGAAGGGAAATAAGACTTTTGCAATAATAAGGGGCCATACCTTTTTCTACTTCTCTAGGGGACATGTTACTAGGGATATTAGAGATTTTCCCAATGGGTTGGGGTTTATGGGGGCAGTTGGGACTGATGTGACCTACTTTATTGCACCTGAAGCAGACGACAGGCTTGCCCTTTACTCTCTGTTGACGTTGCAAATGGTGTCGTTCTGGCTGGTGTCTCTCTGGATACTGTTGTCGAGATGCACCATGAGTAGTTTGCCTCTCCGCAGGTGGACCATATGTTGAGAAGCGTGGCTCACCAGGTGACTTAGTTGGCTGCCGTAGACGTTCTCCCTCCGGCTGGCACTTCATTCTCCAAGGTTGACGATCTCTGTTCATGCCAGGCTGTTGAAAAGAGACGGGACCGCTCGGACAAGGAGCGGTTAGTTTCGAAGGTATCAGCCAACCTGGCTGCCTCCAATGCAGTGGTTAAGTCACGATCCTGCAGAAAGACTCGAACCTCTGGTCCCACAGACTCCAGCAGGTTATCAATCAGAATAAGCTGCACCAGCTCCTCAAAGTTAGAGACACCACTTGCTTTATACCAGCTGGTAAAAGCTTTGGTTTGCTGTCTCACAAAGTCCACTAGGGATTGACCAAGCTGTCGTCTACCCAGCTTAAAATTCTTGCAGTATTTGGCTGGGATACATGTATATGCTCCCAACACTGTGGTCTTCACTACTTGATAACCAGAAAATTCAGCGTCATTTAATACTGACGTAAATTCCTGTGCCTTACCCGATAGTGCTGTATGAACCAACGATGCCCAATGCTGTTCCGGCCACCTCAAGGCTCGAGCCTGATTTTCGAAGCTTTCGAAAAATTGCTCTGGTTCGGCCTCATTGAAGCGGGGAACAAACTGTACTGCTTTTTGTAAACTAAAATCATTTACAGAATGCGAAAACTGCCTCCTTTCTCTTTCCCTATCAAATTCTTCCCTTGCGAATGCTCTCTGTTCCCTAGTTTGCTCAAGATTGATTTTTGCCAGCTCAAGTACCAACGACGCTGATTCACCTTGAGACAACCCAGCTGCACTATACTGACCATTTTGCTCCGTAGGTGTATCATCTTCCTCCTGCGAGAACATAGTAGTTTTTGCCCTAGCTCCCGTAGAGGGAGGAGTCTGATGTGCCATCTCTTCTTCTATAAGTTTGTCAGCAATCAGTGAATGCAGTTGCGCAGCTGTGAGAGTGCGTTTGTATGTAATGCCAATGGAACGAGCAATTTGCCAACAACGCTGTAGGGACAATTTAGGTAGGTTATGCAAAGTATATGCCGACACCAGACGTCTGACTCGTCTAGGTGGCATAAGTTATTCACTATGCACAGTACGATTGCAGAATACCTCAACATAACACGTTAATTTGCAGAACACGCTTAGCTATGCACAGTACGATTGCAGAATACGCATACAAGCAAAGCTGACTGCAAAATTCTCCACACCAAACAGGCTAGTAACAACTGACACGCAAAATTTGTAAAGCAATGCCAGACAGCAAGCTGCACAATGTTCCTGCTACGAGCTTCACCCTAAGCTCAACCGTTTCTCTAAGTCCAGCTCAACTCTCGGACAGGCTACCCATATTACAACCCAGGATTCCAAATGGCCTGTTACCCCGGGTGTAATGGGAGCAAATAAACACAGTAGAAAAAGTTTAGACTTATATTATCCTTCACCAGTTTAGAACAGCAATATGTACACTATGTACAGTGATAAGTATAGTGCACTCCACGGTAAGCAAAGCAGAAATAGAAGCCACAAGATAGCAGACCGTGCTTCAACCAGCTCTAGAATGGGAATGACAAGGGCAGACAGGAGAGCGGTACCCACATAACCTCTGTGATTGCCAAAACCATCTTCTTATTGGCTAGAACCTGGTCGCTAGTTGAACGACGGGGCCCCATCATCAACTCTTAGCAACCTGGTTCGCTGGTTGGGGGAGATAGCCTGTAAATGAGGGTGTGTACATGCGCCGAATAAAGGTTACGTACTCTTTGCATGCCACAGACCAGATCCTGTGAATAGATTACGTATTCAAGATCTAGAACTTGAGTGGACAGGCTCCTACCTGTACTTGGGAATCTACATTGATAAAAAGCTGACCTTTCAGAAACAGGCCGAGTATGTCAGGTCACGTGCTCTACTCAGACTCAACACCATGAGAGCCATGACGAGGCACCGTGAAGGGGCAAGCAAAGATGTACTTCGCTTGTACTATATACAAGCTATACGCTCGCTCATTGACTACGGTGCACCGGCTTTAGCTCATCTCTTCCCGCAGAGCAGGCAAAGGGTGGAGGTCGTTCAAAACCAGGTGATAAGAACTATGCTTGGTGCCCCCATCTGGACCAACACAGTATGTCTCAGATCTGAGGCCCGGCTTCCTTCCTTGGCTGACAGAGTAAGATACATAAACGCCTGCAAAGTGGCCACGATTCTGCACCGACAGCAAGGTACCCCACTAAGGAGACGGATATTAACAACCATGTCACAAGATCCCACACTCTTCACGGACTACTCCTGGATTCGTTCGTTTTGTGCTGCTGGGCGGAAGCTGCTGCTCTGTGAGAAGAGTTGTGACCTTCCTGTTGATGGGTACCATCCACCACCTCCCTGGCGGCCAGATCCAGCCGATGTTTTCATCATGCAGCTACCCAACTCTAAGTGTCTCTGCAGTCAACACACCCTCAGCAATCATGCTGAGACAAGCATGGCACTGGCAGAGGGAGGCATATGTGCAGTGTATTTCACCTGAGGCTGGCTCTTGTTGTGTCAATGCTTCTGGTATCCTGGTACCTGAGGCTGGCTCTTGTTGTGTCAATGCTTCTGGTATCCTGGTACCTGAGGCTGGCTCTTGTTGTGTCAATACTTTAGGTATCCTGATATAATATTCTGGTACTTGTAGTTTCAATACTTCACTTGTGGTGCCGATATCCCTGTTACAAATCTAAAGGTTCTGTAGCTACTGTATATACAGTGTTAATACAGTGTCTACACTAAAAAAATAGTTAAGTAAATTACTATACGAGAATATCTTCACTCATTATGTTTAAAACATTTGAAAAACTGTGTTTTGAGGCAATACAATGTAGAGGTTTTGATCAACATTCACACTCACTACAGCAATCTTCTTCTCACAAACCTCAGTGTGTATCTCTGACTAGATTTAGTATAGACTATAAAATTCTCCAGTGTTCATTATGTCTAAATGAGTTTTCTGATGAATGTAATTTACTACAACACATGAAAAGTCATACTGGAGAGAAACCATATCAATGTTCAGAATGAATGAACAACTTTTCTCGAAAATCAACCTTAGTAAATAAAATGAGAACTCATACTGGAGAAAAACCATATCAGTGTTCAATGTGTCTGAGAAACTTTTCTCAAAAGTGTAATTTAAGAACACACATGCTAATGCATACTGGAGAGAAACCATATCAGTTTTCAGAGTGTCTGAAAGCTTTTCTCAAAATTCTGAATTACTTAGTCACATGAGAACTTATACTGGAGAGAAACTGTATCATATTAGATTTTGCCACCGAAGTTGCTAGTTTATTGTGCACCCCATATCCGTCCTGTGGACGGTAGTGCAAGAGCATATGGATACACAAAAGGCCCAGGAACTAGGCCCCAAGGGGTTAACCTGAATACATATGGATTTATATCTACATATCTATAGTTCACTTATCTGTTACAAGCAAATTTAGGAAATTTGTTTAGTATATCGGATGTCTTATCGTCATTAATAAGATATCTTGACATGTCACATAGGTTATTATACTGTATGTCTCTGTATTCCTCAATAAGTGGACAATTAGGCACATAGTGTTTAAGACATTAACCATATGCCTGATCACATAATTTACATTTAGTTTGATCTTCTGTGTGTCTGCAAAACTGCCAGAAGTACTTGTAACCAAGTCTAAGCCTGGCCACTGCAACATCAGTCCGTTCGCATTGCACGTTGCTCCATAAACATACTTATCTTCGTTCATATTATCATAGTGTGTTATAGATCTACTCAGGCTTCTAATTGCATTTCTACAGCAATCATTTTCATTATTTACTTCTCTCCTAATATTATTCCTAATGCTAGACACAGTTATACCAAAGTTATATTCTGCATTCTCCTTCTGGGTGCTCTTCTTGGCTAACATATCAACTTTATCATGAAGGAGTAATCCAATGTGTGATGGGATCCATAGCAACTGCACATTAATTCCTTTGACCCTGACTTTTGAGTATCTGTACCTGGCTTCTCCAATGAGCATGTGAGTTATTATATGAGTCAAGAGCCTTAAATGATTACATAGAATCAGTAATGATGATAGAGTCAAGCTCTGTGTCATAGGCTAGCTTTACCGCCATTAGGATTGCAAACAATTCAGTTTGCAGTGTAGACGCCCAGTTGTTAATTCTTATGCCAAACTCAACAAATTTATTATCGTTCTTAACTAGGGAGGTGGCAACAAGACCAGATGCAGCCCTGCCAGAAGACTCCTGTTTAAATCCATCAGTGTATATAACTTGTGATAACTTATTACTACCAGCTAGGCGAGAAATTTCTTCTTGAGCAGTTGCTTTAACAATTGATTTAACTAGCAATGAGCTTCCTCAGAGGGACTTGCAGGTATGTGATATTAAATGAACACATCTTCCATGGAGGGGTGAAATGCTCTTGTTGCCTACAATGATACAGTTCATGAAGGTTATAAAACTTAATGCAATCGCACATTTTCACAATCCATTTAGATCTGTGTGTATTTACCTCTAGACACATGGTAAGATTCATTGTGACAGAGTTTGGTTCATTTCTCAACATTCTAATAACGAGTACAGTGATAATCTCAACAATCCTATCACTAATACTAGAAATACATTGTCTGCATCGCTCTTGGGCTGTGTAGACCCCCTTGCCTGACGCTCCTCAGTAACCTGACAGCAGTGGTACGAGGAGGTGGTGTTGTGTCTCTGTTGACACCGCTGGGAAATTACTGGTGTTGAGATGGCGGTTTGTTATCGCAGACGCGTTAACACTATTGGTATTGAACTGCTTCGAGGTGCGATTACACCTAGTTCAGCTCAAATACTCTTACCCAAGATAATCAGGGAGACATACGGCATACAAGATAGTGAATTGTATGGGGTAACGCTGAACGGAGCGCATAGAGTATTTGTGAAACTGCTTGCTGCGACAGTTTATGAATCGGTGGTTACGCGCTTTCAAGATGTGTGTTTTGACGTTACTCCTGCTGTGCGTGTGAGACTGGTGGACGTGTCTCGATATTATACCTGGATAAAATTGAGGAATGTCCCCTTCGAGGCAAACGAAGCTGACATCAGAAACGTATTTGAGAAATATGGAACTGTGCATTCTGCCCAGCAGGGTAAGTGGATAATGGGTGCCTACACAGGTATGCCGGAAGGTACATTCAGCCTTAAGATGACGTTGCGCCAACCCATACCGTCATATGTGTATCTTCAAGATTTTAGGACACAGGTAATGGTTTTATATCCTGGACAGCGGCGTACGTGTCGCATTTGTGGAGAGTATGACCACATAGCGGCGGCATGTGAAAAGAACAGACGCGTGACCAAACCTGTGCAAGAAGACGTAGCCCCAGTCACACCTGATGAAGGTGAGCATCGTTCGTCAGAGGAAGGGCGTGGTCGTTTGTGGAGTGAGATGGTGGAACAGGCTTTTCGAAATGAGAGTGAGTCCTTCCCTCAGCTGCCTGCACCTGAGTCGTTGCCGATACCATCTACTGGATTGGTACCCCGGCATGACGTGTTGAGTATTGGTCGAGAGACGAATGTCGGTGAGGATTTAGACGAAGTCTTAAGGACCTTGTCACCGCAAGTGGTGGAAGCTCCGTCTTCGGAAGACGTAGCTGGAGACTTTCTGAGTCCGGATTGTCAACAATACGAGACTCCGCAGAAGGACGACGAGACTGGGACATCGGGAGACTTCATACCTCATTGTGAGGTGGATGTTGAGGTACACCGTGAGGCTTCCTCGGATCTTGACATGGAGGATGAGAACGTTACCAGGAAACGGGCAGCTACGTCAGATTCGGATGACGTACTGACGCCGGCACAGAGGACTGGGAAAAAAACTGAGAGGATGGGTGAGGGGAGGGGTGGGGAGGGGGGGGGGTCATGAGGGACGCCATCGCAAGAAGGGAGGCGAATGGGAAGGTACTGTAAAGAAGACACATAGACGTAACAAATCAAGTGGTGAACCACGGGAGGAGAAGAGGAAAGGGTGGAAAATATAACAGGCCTTAGGTGTATGACTGCTAATGTTAACGGTTTGTGTACTAGATTAAAGAGAGATTGGTTGAGTAGTTTTCTTAGCAAACATAGAATTGATGTTCTCTTCCTTCAAGAACACAATTTCAAAGAAGGAGAAGTGTTGCAGGTTGCAGGTTATACAGTACTGACCCTGCCAACTAGTCGTTTGAAAGGTGGTGTGGGTCTTTTAATAAAAGAGACGAGCCCGTTTGTGTTGCAGAGATGTGAGGGGGGTGGGGGGAGGGTGTTGCGAGTGGATGGGACTTGGATGGGTAAGCGTGTATCCTTGGTAAGTGTCTATGCCCCTGCGGAGAATGACACGAAGGTTCGAACGGATTTTGTGTGTGAGGACCTTGTTTATTTTTTGCGTGGTCTTCCGGAAGTAGCGATAGTGGGGGGTGACTGGAACTGTGTCATAAGGGCGGCTGACGTCGAACCCAAAGGGGCTGGGCATGTGTCTGCACCTCTCAGAGATTTGTTGAGGGATGTTAAGTTAAGAGATGTGTTTGGGGGAGGGGTGTGGGAAACAGAACATACTTTTATCAGAAGGGGATATGCTGCAAGGTTAGACAGAGTGTATATTTCGCAGGGAGTAGTTGTAAAGTCTTTTAATACGGTGGAGACGGTCTTGTCAGATCATAGGGCAGTTGTAGTGGAGGTAGGGTGGGAGGAAATGGCCGAAATTTATAGGAATTATTGGAAATTAAATATTAGTGTGTTAAGTGATGAGGAAGGGTTGGAGGGTTTTTCTATGCTGTGGAATGAGCTTTCAAGGGAAGCTCAGGAGGTGGAAGACATTGTAACGTGGTGGGACTCGGTGGCAAAGGAAAGGATAAAGTCCTTTTATGTGAGGGAGGGTAGGCGTATAAACACTTTAAAATATGGGCTAGCGAATTATTTAGAGGATCGATTACGAAGTTGTTATGGGCAGGGATCGGTTAGTGGTGTTTACCCCATGGACGAGATTGTAGACATAAAAGAGAGCTTGCGAACGTTGCATAATGAGCGGTTTCAAGCGGTGAGGGTGCAAGCAGGATTAGAAGAAGTTTTGTGGGGAGATAGGCCATCCGCGTGTGTGTTGAGACAACAAAAGCAAAAGCAGGCGCTCACGGCAATCCCGAGCTTGGAGGTAAACGAGACGATGGGAATCCATAGAGCAGGTCAAGTGATACAAAACACAAAAGCTATGAGTGCATATGCGGATACATGGTATAAAAAACACTGGACTAGTAGTGGCGTGGATGAAGTGGAATTAAGTAAGGTGTGCACGTATGCTGAGTGCATTTTGGGTCACAGTGATAGGAAGGCATTGGGTGGGGTTATTACTGAGGAGGAAATTGAAATTGCTTTACACGGAATGAGGAAGGGTAAGTCCCCGGGTATTGATGGTTTACCGGTGGAATTTTATTTGCAGCATTGGGAGTTGATTGGGAAGTTCATGGTAAGATTATTAAATTGTATGAAGGAGAAGGGTACGTTAGGGGATAAGCAGAATACGGCAGTTGTGGTGTTGGTCCCGAAAGGCAAAGGGCAGCCAAACCTTGGGAAGTATAGGGCGATATCGTTGCTCTGTGCAGACTATAAGGTTTTCGCAAAAATTTTGGGTAATAGGGTAAAATGCGTGGTGGGGAGGGTCGTTTCGCCATCGCAGTATGGGTTGCCGGGCAGGTCGATGTTAGAAGGTCACGGGCTTATAAGAAGTTTTGTGGAGTCAAACGGGGGAGGGGAGGGGGCGGCTTTACTGGCCTTGGACTGGCGAGCCGCCTATGATAGAGTGGAAAGAGGTGCACTGCAGAGTATTCTTCGGAGACAGGGTTATGGAGAAGAAATAGTTGGGTGGGTAAAAACACTGTATAAGGGGGCAAGGATGAGGGTACAAATAAATGGGTGTATGGGGACGGACTTTGAGATGGGTAGAGGTTTAAGACAAGGGTGCCCTATGTCACAGATCTTATTTGCATGTTTTCAGGATCCCTTTTACAGGATGGTTGAGAGCACAGTTAGTTCCCGGGGTGGGGGTGGGGTAGGGGAAGGGGTTTGTTGGCCGGCATTAATAGGTTATGTGGATGATACGACTGTTTTGGTGTGTGAACGAATGTCTATGAAAGGGTTGGAAGATGTTGTGCGTGTGTTTGAACGTGCCACGGGTATGAAGGTAAATAGTGAAAAGTCGATGATCATGGGGTTGGGTACCTGGAAAGGGGGTGGAATGGAGAGCTGTAACGTGGTTAACACAACTGCGATGTCATTAAAGATTTGCGGTATTATTTATAGAGACGATTTGGATGTGGTGCGGGAGGAAAATTCAGTAAGGACGTTGGAAAAGGTCATTGGTCGTCTGGGTGTTTTGAGGCCCCAACATCTCACTCTGGCCCAACGTGTGATTGTTGTTAACGTTTTATTGTATAGTAAGGTGTGGCACGTTGCGGCTGTATTCCCAATTACAGGAACAGCGATCAATGGAATATTGAGAAGAGTATTTACCTTTCTGTGGGGATCGAGGTGTGATTGGTTAAAACGTGAGGTTATGTTACCTGTACGTCGAGGAGGTTTAGGATTGTTGGACTTAAAGCGTAGGGTGAAATGTGTTTTTCTAAAGTGGGAGGTTTGGCGTGTGGGTGTGATGGCGGGAAATATAGACCAAGTATATACGAGGGTGAAAAAGTGGTATAGGGGAATGGAGTTAAGGGAATGTGAGATTGTACTATGAGCTTTGTTGATGGTAAAGGAACGGAGGAACATTCGCATAAGGGTTTTAAGTAGGTTACTAGGGGGCACGTGCGCAGCTCCAGTAGAAGGTTTGTTCCCCATGTACTCGTGGGAAAATATATGGCTCCGATTTAGCAAGTTGAAATTACGGCCTAGGGTGCGTGAAGTCATGTTTCGTTTTTTACATGGTATATTGCCGTCAGGGGCAATACTACGATCCAGAAGAGTCGTGGTGGGAGGCGGGTGTGGGTTTTGTGGTGGGGAAGACACGGCTTTTCACGTTGTCTATTTTTGCGAAGGTTTAGAAGATGTCAGGAGTTGGTTGGGTAGGGTGGTACAGAGGGTGGGAGGCAGAGGAGTGCAGGTCCTGCGTGCGTTAAGTCTCGACATCGGTGGATTAGACCAGGACGTTGAACGGGCTTTAGATTATATTATCGTGGATTACATTTATATTTCGTGGGTAATGCGGGGAAAAGGGGTCAGTGAGGTAAGAAGGCGTGTCCTTGCAATAACGTTTTATCGTACAATGTGTAGGAATAGGGAATTGTATGGGAGGAGGTGGGATAAGGGTTTTTCGGACGGTTATAAAAGGCTCACTCTTGAAACCCTTGTGAATCTGTGATAAATATACGGGCATGCCGAATAAGTTGTCGTGTAGGTCAGTGGGCAATAGCTGGCTCGTCTCTTGGGGGGAAGGATGTGAGTTGCGTGAATATGAGTTTGGGCATGAATGTTTTTTAGTTGTTATGGATGTGTGGTTGTAGATTCAGGGATTAGGGTTACTTATTGTACCTTTTGTGTACAAAATGACTGGGGTGCCTTTATATATTTGTTATATTTTTGATGCTTCCTTTGTGTAAAGACTCGTTGTATTCTTGAGTCACTAGTTTTCTTAGTTTTGTTTTTGACTGTGTTATGGAGGTTCAGATATTTGGGCATATGAACGTGCATATATATGTGTATATGTATATGTGTGTATGTGTATGTGTGTGTATGTATATATGTATGTATATATGTATGTATATGTGTATATATATATATATATGTATATATATATATATATATATATATATATATATATATATATATATATATATATATATATGTATGTATATGCATATGTATGTATATGTATGTGTATATATGCATGTTTTATCCCTTCCCTGTTACTGTTCAATTAGTCTGTGAGTCACCAAAGTATTAAAGGGATATAACACGTGTACATTACCCTGAGTTATCCAATTGTATCCTATAAATATGTAGCAACATTATGATTTTTGTTTGTGATTCAAACGTAGTTCTTAGGTATCAAGATTGAACACTTATGGAATGGATGGAAATTGCTGATGATTAATATGATCGTCAATTTATATAATATTTATTATGTTAATGAATTTGTGTTAGAGTAAATCATTGAATTTGTGTCTAAGTTGGAATTTCTATAAACAATTTTATATTTTGTATGCAAATTACATAAACTATTGTTTAAACATCAATGTAACATGTTTGTATGATGTGCATGTGGGTTATAATGGGTTAAGTGGTGTTTCCACCAGTGTTATATTTGTTACGCAGTTATATCTTTTGGTATTGTGTGTGTTTAGTGAAACGTACGTATGCATTTTATGGTGTGTTTGTCGTATATATCTATACGTATTAGTTAAAGATTGGTATTTATGGTGTGTACCTCGTTGTACTCTATGGATTATGTATGGTGATGCTATTTAATTTTTAAGCAGCCTTGTATTTATGATGTTTTAAATAAAATATAAAAAAAAAAAATACTAGAAATACCAAGCTCCTTCCTCATATTAAGAACCTTTGTAGATCTGGGACACCCAAGAATAATCCTGAGAGCTTCATTCTGCGTTAACTCCAAGGGTCGGAGAGAACTTTCCCTATCTAATATCAGCATGGGAGCAGCATAATCAATTAAGGACCTGACGTAGGCTATGTACATCATTCTCACGATTCTCACATTAGCACCATAGTTGGGGTTGTAGCCAGCAACAGTTTTGGAGCATTTAGCATTGCTTTGCATTTCTTATTTAGTTGTGGTATAGTGGATTTGTTAAAGGGTACATCTACACCAAGATATCTGTAGGTTTTAACGTAGCTGATGATTTCACCCTGCAAATAGATGGGAGGGGGATGTCGTTTGCTTGTTAATATCTTTGTTTTAGAGGAAAATATTATGAGGCCTAGTCAATTACAAATTACTTGAACTTCATTGAGAATCGTGCTCATCTTCTTATGCCCTGTTGTATGTATCATGATGCCATCAGCATAGCTTATAGCTATATCTTTAGGTGATACAGGTAGAACATTTAGTAGAGCATTAATCAGAATATTAAATAGCATGGGGCTAAGAACTCCTCCCTGCGGTGTACCTAGACATTCCTTTAGACTCACTTCTAAAACCTTGATGAAGGACAGAGGATACTCTATTTTACAGGTATCCTATTATCCAACAGAGTAAGCTACCACCAATATTTATTTTGGATAGTTCATGTAGTATAACGGTTCTGTTCGCAGTATCAAATGCAGATTTTAGATCAAGAAAAGTGGTAAAACTAGTAGAGGTGTGTGCAGTGAGAAAGGTGGAAATACAGTTGTGCACACTTTTACCTTTCATGAACCCATAGAGGTAGGGGGAAAGTTGGTGTCTGATTCTGTAGTACAGTCTGTTAAATATCATTCTTTCAAAAGTTTTACAAAGACAACTAGTTAAGGAGATCGGCCTAAATGTATCAGGCTGTTGGGGCTTAGGGATAGGCACAATGAGACTATTGGTCCAGGAAGTAGGAAGAACGCCCTCAACGTAACTGAGATTATACAGTGCCAACAAAGGGTTATCAGGCACGTGCCTTAGAGTTCTGAGAATATCATAGGTTATACCATCCTCTCCAGGAGCAGTTGATCGACCTTTAGTTAACGCATTATCTAATTCATACTCGGTGACAGAGCAATCACTCTCATCAATATTTTCGCTCATAAAATTAATCAGTTTCAACATTTCTTCAGAAGTACTCTCTAATTTTTTCCTAATATGAGACGGAAGGTTTTCATGCCTGGATGTTTTAGACCAGTCATTTATGAGGTCATTTGCTTTTTCAAGAGGAAAGGGATGAGCAACATTGCCAAATGTTTATTTTATTAATACCTTTCCAAGCCAAATTTAAAGGGGTGGACCTAGTTAATCCACTAACAAACTGTTCCCATTCCCGTTGCCTAAGTTCTTGCTTTCTATTACGTGCATTTGTTAGTACAGCTTGGAACGTTCTGAGCAGGTCTGGGGTTCGACATTCACGATATGTTTTACCATTTCTCCTAGCTGCATGTGTTAGATTGCGTAGCTCTGGATAATTATAGTATTTATATTGGTTTTTATTGTTATTTATAGTGGAGGGTCTATGTTTTGTTTTCCTGCCCACTTGATCTGTGAGGACAGTCACAATAGTGGTAACTAAATCATCATTAAATTTTTGTGTGCCAGTGAGCTGGTAATTCTTATACCATTGATCCATGTGATTAATAAAGTTACCTGTGTGTTCTTGGTTGAGAATAAGTTTCCTCATTCTGAATTTAGCTTCTTAATTACTGGAGATGTGATCAAGATTGACAGTTGTTAGTCTTGGGAAGTGATCAGATAGAAGATCATCAACTATGACAGAGTCATGCATCGTATATGATGTATTAAATCCAAGGCACGGATCTAGTATGACACCATATATGTCAGTAGATTCAGTAGCATCAAAATGGTATACAATACCGACAGGTTGTTAGGCAAGACACATATGCAACACACATATGCAACAGTTAGGTATCTTTATTTTGAAATGTTTCGCCTACACAGTAGGCTTCTTCAGTCGAGTACAGAAAAGTTGATAGAAGCAGAAGATACTTGAAGACGACGTAATCAGTCCATCACCCTTAAAGTTTTGAGGTGGTCAGTCCCTCAGTCTGGAGAAGAGCATTGTTCCGTTGTCTGAAACAATATTGTTTCAGACAACGGAACATTGCTCTTCTCCAGACTGAGGGACTGACCACCTCAAAACTTTAAGGGTGATGGACTGATTACATCGTCTTCAAGTATCTTCTGCCTCTATCAACTTTTCTGTACTCGACTGAAGAAGCCTACTGTGTAGGCGAAACATTTCAAAATAAAGATACCTAACTGTTGCATATGTGTCTTACCTAACAATCTGTCGGTATTTTATACCATTTTAATGTACATATGCAACAGTTAGACAACTTTATTCCGAAACGTTTCGACTACACAGTAGGCTTCGTCAGTCGAATACAGAAAGTAGGCAGGAACAATAGAGATGTGAAGACGATGTAATCAGTCCATCACCCTTGAAGTCGTAGAATTTGAGGTTGTCAGTCCCTCGGCCTGGAGAAGTTCAGTTCCATAGTCAGGAACTATCTGAAGATCAAGCGACAGTGCGAAGACTTTAATACTGTCGGAAGGAGAGGTGCAGAGCAGTAGTAGTAGTAGTGAGAATGTAGCCACTGAGAGGTCAGGTCCCTCTCAGATCCAACAGTTCTCACTTGAAAAGCTTGTCCAAGGTGTTTTCTGCACTAAGATGCCATGTGTTGCAGTGTCTGACAAGATGAACATCAAAATGGTATACAATACCGACAGGTTGTTAAGTAAGACACATATGCAACAGTTAGACAACTTTATTCCGAAACGTTTCGCCTACACAGTAGGCTTCTTCAGTCGAATACAGAAAGTAGGCAGGAACAGTAGAGATGTGTCTCCGCACTGTCGCTTGATCTTCAGATAGTTCCTGACTGTGGAACTGAAGTTTGGGTTCCGACTGCAGTCCTTGCGGGAAGCTGTAACCCCAACTTCTTTACAGTTAATACACTTAAATTGTTGGCTCTCAAGGCCTACTGTGCATTGTCTAGTAGAATGTTTCCCAGCACACTTACCACACCAAGAATTTCACAGGCTACTGCAACATGGCCATAGTGCTGGCATTTGTAACACCTGCATCGAGGGGGTAGGTACACTTCGATGTTTAGGAAACGTAGGCCAGGCACCCAGATATTTCTAGGGAGGGGCACAGGGCCTTCCCAAGTGGCAATAATTTGGGATTTTACTTTAAGTCTTTTAGGCTTGATGATATGCTCACTTATCTTAATGATATGCTTACTTTTCTTAATGATATGCTTACTTATCTTAATGATATGCTTACTTATTTTAAAAATGACATTCAGGAAGACCATCAAGGTGGTATTGTGGCAAAGTAAAACTGTGGGTAGGAATTAATAGATTGTTTATTTGATAAATATCACCAGTTGTATTGCATGCAACATACTGCCAGACATGCAACACACTCTCAGACATGCAACACACTCTCAGACATGCAACACACTGCCAGACAAGTCTGGACCAATGCCAGAATCATCAAGAAGAAAAAACGCTCAAAAATTATTTCATAATTTAGGTTAAGTCATCTTTAGTAAACTAGACGCAAATATATTTATTTATTTTAATGATATACTTTCATGAATCATATCTTACTAGTATGAGTTCTCATATGACTTACTAAACCAGATTTTCGAGAAAAGTTTTTCAGACACATTGAGCACTGATATGGTTTCTCTCCAGTATGAGTTCTCATGTGATCTACTAATGTTGATCTATGAGAAAAGTCTTTCAGACACACTGAACACTTATATGGTTTCTCTCCAGTATGAGTTCTCATGTGATTTACTAATGTTGATCTACGAGAAAAGTTTCTCTCCAGTATTCATACATTCTGAACACTTGTATGGTTTCTCTCCAGTATGAGTTCTCATGTGTTTTACTAATGTTGATCTATGAGAAAAGGTATTCATACATTCTGAACACTTATATGGTTTCTCTCCAGTATGAGTTCTCATGTGACATACTAATTCAGTCCTTTGTGAAAAGTCTTTTTGACATTGTGAACACTGATATGGTTTCTCTCCTGTATGAGTTCTAATGTGATATTCTAAATAAGTTTTACTAGTAAAGTTTTTCAGACACACTGAACACTGATATGGCTTCTCTCCAGTATGAGTTCTCATGTGAGATACTAATTCAGACCTTCGTGAAAAATCTTTTGGACATTGTGAACACTGGTATGGTTTCTCTCCAGTATGAATCATCAAGTGCCTTTTTAAAGTATATTTTTTAGAAAAATTTTTCAGACATACTGAACATTGATATAGTTTTTCTCCACTATGAGTTCTCGTGTGTTGTAGTAAATTACAATTATCAGAAAACTCTTTAAGACACACTGAACGTTGGGTGAGAGATACGCACTGAAGTTCTTGAGAAGGGTGTTGTAGCGAGTGTGAATGTTCATCAACACCTGTACGTTGCTTTGCCTTAAAACACAGTTTTTCAGATGTTTTCAACATAATGAGTAATGATATTGTCGTTTATTAATTTACTTAACTATGCTTTTAGTGTAGTCACTGTATTAACACTATATTTAGTATTCACAGAATCTTCAGATTTGTAACAGTGATATTGGTACTGCAAGTGTCAGTGTAGTATTGACACTACAAGTATCAGAATATTCTGCCAGGATACCTGAAGTATTGACACAACAAGAGCCAGCCTCAGGTGTCAGGATGACCTGCAAAATAAATAAAATATATAATCTCTTATTATTATTATCATGTAAAGTAAAAGGACACAAGTGCAACTTATGTGACATTTTATTGTGGCAACGTTTCGCTCTCCAGGAGCTTTGTAATATAGTTGGTAGAATTACCGACAATATGTAAAGTAAAAGGACACAGTGGAAACGTTTCGCTCCTGGGGAGCGAAACTAAAGTGTTAGTGGTGACCTAAATTTGTCCTCTTTCCTATAACAACAACAATGAACTTACCTTCACTAGCAAGAGTTGTTTGGATGGTCTTCACTAGGATGGTATCACCCTTCCTAATTGATATCGACAATTTTATTAAACAGACTCATAAGCAAACACTAGTATATAGTTGACAGCAAATGTTTAGGTCAAGGGATCTTGATCGCTTCTAACAGACGATGATTAAAATGAAAGCATATATAGGCTGAGAGTGAAGTGTAACACCTGACATAAAGGTCACGTGACTCAAACGCAACTCATAACAATATAAGAAAGGAAGAACACTGCAGCAGGCCTGTTGGCCCATACTAGGCAGGTCCTTTACAATCTATCCCGCTAACAAAACATTTGCCCAACCAAATTTTCAATGAAAAGAGCTCTTCAGATCATTAATTCTCCACGCATCAACACCACTCCCAACAAAGTTATAATTCTTCCCAACAGCCACGTTGCACTGAACGTCTCAAAAGTGCATAAGTGGAAGATAGGTATTAATAAAGGTGATATTAACAAGGTCTTGAGGATATCTCTCCAAGAGAGAACCCGCAGTAATGGATTTAAATTAGATAAGTTTAGGTTTAGAAAGGACATAGGAAAGTATTGGTTTGGAAATAGGGTAGTTGATGAGTGGAACAGTCTACCTAGTTGGGTTATTGAGGCTAGGACTTTGGGTAGTTTCAAATTTAGGTTGGATAAGTACATGAGTGGGAGGGGTTGGATTTGAGTGGGACTTGCACATCGGAGCTTGTTTCTTGGGTGGCAATGGAAATTAGGTTGGTCAAATGCTTGTTAGTGGGAAGAATTGTAAAGGACCTGCCTAGTATGGGCCAACAGGCCTGCTGCAGTGTTCCTCCTTTCTTATGTTCTTATGTTCTAAGCAAACACCACAGTCGCCATCGCTTCTAGCACTCCAATAAAGGATCTAACCAGGACAAAATCGAAGCACCACGAACCAGTCAATGCAGGAGTTTACACTATGCCCTGTGGAGGCTCTGACAAGATTTACGTAATAAAGTTGGTAGAATTACCGACAATATGTAAAGTAAAAGGACACAAGTGCAACTAATGTGACATTTATTGTGGCAACGTTTCGCTCTCCAGGAGCTTTATCAAGCCATTACAAACAATACATGGACACAGAGGGTATATAAAGGCTCTGAATGAGGTGCAATACGGCAGCTTCACCATCTCCGAAGTCTTAGCAAGAATCCTCCTGAAAACAGTAAACCCTGCCATCACATAGTCTCTCCTGTTATACTACACAAATCACAGAGAGTGAACACTGAAACAACCTGCCTCATTCCAGTTTATATTTGTCCAACCTATTTTTATGTTACCCAAGTAATAGCTTTTATATCCTTTTACTCATGTACGAATTAATTGCTTTTGTCACTACCACTACTACTACTACTACCACTAGTGAACATCGGAATGGTACCTCACTAGTATTCACCTCACTCTGAGCCTTTATATACCCTCTGTGTCCATGTATTGTTTGTAATGGCTTGATAAAGCTCCTGGAGAGCGAAACGTTGCCACAATAAATGTCACATTAGTTGCACTTGTGTCCTTTTACTTTACAAGATTTACGTAGGTGAAACAGCAAGAAACCTCGACACCCGCCTCAATGAACACATTTACGCCATTTACTGTCTTCCTAGATTGAACATTAAAATGGTATAAAATACCGACAGGTTGTTAGGTAAGACACATATGCAACAGTTAGGTATCGTTTCATAATAAAGATACCTAACTGTTGCATATGTGTCTTACCTAACAACCTGTCGGTATTTTATACCATTTTAATGTTCAATCTGTCAGACACTGCAACACAAGGGTATCTTGGTACAGACCTGCAATCAACTTCGACAACTTCCACTAGTGAGAGCGGCTGGATTTGAGAAGGACCTGACCTTTCAACATCTGAGTTCTTACCTCTCCTAGTGGCCTACGTCTCACCTCTTGGCGCTATAAAAGCTCCATCCTGTCACTTCATCTCCATATTGTTTCATACCATGGAACAATGCTCTTCTCCAGACTGAGGGACTGACCACCTCAAAACTTTAAGGGTGATGGACTGATTACATCGTCTTCAAGTACCTTCTGCTTCTATCAACTTTTCTGTACTTGACTGAAGAAGCCTACTGTGTAGGCGAAACGTTTCATAATAAAGATACCTAACTGTTGCATATGTGTCTTACCTAACAAACTGTCTTCCTATTATGTCCTAGAATCTGTATTGATAAAGCCACTGGATGGCGAAACGTCTACCACAATAAAGATATCCAGATGTTGCACATGTGTCTTAACTTTCATATTGTCGGTATTTTATACCTTTCTTGCACAACTTGTCAGACACTGCAACATCATGGAATCTTGGTTCAGAGGACATCTACAAGACCTTCTTCACGGCTGCTGCAACTAACCCATCTCTTTGGGAAGGACCTACTTCCACTGGGGAATCCCGCCTACCAGTGACTGCCCTCGTCTGCTGCCCGTCCCATTCACTGACGCCTATAAAAAGCGCCAGTCTTCTTGCCTTTGCTCCAGACTCTCCTCCACCACGATGCTGTGAACACTAACTCCAAGGCCGAGGGACTGATTACCTCATCTTTTGTATATAGTTCTACTGTCTTCCTATTATGTCCTAGAATCTGTATTGATAAAGCCACTGGATGGCGAAACGTCTACTACAATAAAGATATCCAGATGTTGCACATGTGTCTTAACTTTCATATTGTCGGTATTTTATACCTGTATTGATAAAGCCACTGGATGGCGAAACGTCTACTACAATAAAGATATCCAGATGTTGCACATGTGTCTTAACTTTCATAACATCATGGAATCTTGGTTCAGAGGACATCTACAAGACCTTCTTCACGGCTGCTGCAACTAACCCATCTCTTTGGGAAGGACCTACTTCCACTGGGGAATCCCGCCTACCAGTGACTGCCCTCGTCTGCTGCCCGTCCCATTCACTGACGCCTATAAAAAGCGCCAGTCTTCTTGCCTTTGCTCCAGACTCTCCTCCACCACGATGCTGTGAACACTAACTCCAAGGCCGAGGGACTGATTACCTCATCTTTTGTATATAGTTCTACTGTCTTCCTATTATGTCCTAGAATCTGTATTGATAAAGCCACTGGATGGCGAAACGTCTACTACAATAAAGATATCCAGATGTTGCACATGTGTCTTAACTTTCATATTGTCGGTATTTTATACCTTTCTTGCACCACATTTACGCCTATTTTCTGTATTCGACTGAAGAAGCCTACTGTGTAGGCGAAACTTTTCGGAATAAAGTTGTCTAACTGTTGCATATGTGTCTTACCTAACAACCTGTCGGTATTGTATACCATTTTGATGTTCACATTTACGCATGCTTGAACAACACCGAAATTCCACCAATCATCTCATGAAATTCATGGACGCCCAATTAGTGATCAAAGAAACTAATTTCCGCAGACGCAAGTGCCTCGAATCAGCACTGATCGCTGTTTCGAATACAATTAAACAAAACAACCGCAGTTTCACCATAAGAACATAAGAATGTAGGAACACTGCAGAAGGCCTACTGGCCCATACGAGGCAGGTCCTTATCAAAACGACATCTACCTAAAGCTACTCAAGAAATAACTCCCGTACCCCTTAACACCAATCAAACCCAGCCCCTCCCACTCATAAGAACATAAGAAAGGAGGAACACTGCAGCAGGCCTGTTGGCCCATACTAGGCAGGTCCTTTACAATTCATCCCACTAACAAACATTTGACCAACCCAATTTTCAATGCTACCCAAGAAATAAGCTCTGATGTGCAAGTCCCACTCAAATCCAACCCCTCCCACTCATGTACTTATCCAACCTAAATTTGAAACTACCCAAAGTCCTAGCCTCAATAACCCAACTAGGTAGGGAGGAAATGGTATGGTGATACCGACAAGAAAAAGACACTTATGTACGTGGCGAAACGTTTCCTTTAATAAATGTCCTGAACTGTACATAAGTGTCTTTTTCCCCAACTAGGTAGACTGTTCCACTCATCAACTACCCTATTTCCAAACCAATACTTTCCTATGTCCTTTCTAAATCTAAACTTATCTAATTTAAATCCATTACTGCGGGTTCTCTCTTGGAGAGATATCCTCAAGACCTTGTTAATATCCCCTTTATTAATACCTATCTTCCACTTATACACTTCGATCAGGTCTCCCCTCATTCTTCGTCTAACAAGTGAATGTAACTTAAGAGTCTTCAATCTTTCTTCATAAGGAAGATTTCTAATGTTATGTATTAATTTAGTCATCCTACGCTGAATGTTTTCTAACGAATTTATGTCCATTCTGTAATATGGAGACCAGAATTGAGCTGCATAATCTAGGTGAGGCCTTACTAATGATGTATAAAGCTGCAGTATGACCTCTGTTGCTTACACTTCTTGATATAAATCCCAGTAATCTATTTGCCTTATTACGTACGCTTAGGCATTGCTGTCTTGGTTTAAGGTTGCTGCTTACCATAACCCCCAAGTCCTTTTCGCAATCTGTATGGCTAAGTTCTACATTATTTAACTTATAAGTGCTAGGGTTATGGACACTTCCGAGCTTCAGAACCTTGCATTTATCTACATTGAACTGCATCTGCCACTTTTCTGACCAAGAGTAGAGTTTGTCTAAATCCTCCTGAAGTTCCCTAACATCTACGTTTGAATCAATAATCCTACCTATCTTCGTGTCATCGGCGAATTTGCTCATATCACTAGTAATTCCTTCATCAAGATCATTGATATATATTATAAACAACAACGGGCCCAAGACTGATCCCTGTGGAACGCCACTTGTTACTGATCCCCACTCGGATTTAACCCCATTTATGAACACTCTCTGCTTCCTGTCTGTGAGCCATGATTCGATCCACGAGAGCACCCTTCCCCCAATGCCATGAGCTGCTACTTTCTTCAACAGTCTTTGGTGCGGAACTCTATCAAATGCCTTACTAAAATCTAAGTAAATAATATCAAATTCTTTATCGTGGTCAACAGCCTCAAAAGCTTTACTGAAAAAAGTTAATAAATTAGTTAGACAAGACCGGCCTCTTGTGAATCCATGCTGAGTATCATTAATCAAGCTATGCTTATCGAGATGGCTTCTTATAATTTGAGCTATAATTGACTCTAGTAATTTGCCTACAATTGAGGTCAGGCTTATTGGGCGGTAATTTGACGGTAACGACTTGTCCCCTGTTTTAAAAATAGGAATTACATTAGCCATCTTCCACATATCAGACACTACACCTGTTTGAAGAGATAAATTAAAAATATTAGTTAATGGTTCACAGACTTCCATTTTGCATTCCTTTAGAACCCTTGAAAAAACCTCATCAGGACCCGGTGACTTATTTTGCTTCAGTCGGTCTATCTGCTTCACAACCATTTCACTAGTGACTATGATGTTACATAATTTATCTTCTTCTGGCCCACTATAAAAATTAATTACCGGAACACTACTAGTGTCTTCCTGTGTAAAAACCGAGAGAAAATAATTATTTAAAATCGAGCACATTTCATTCTCTTTGTCAGTAAGATGCCCATAGTTATTTTTAAGGGGACCTATTTTATCTCTGACTTTTGTTCTATATACCTGGAAAAAACTTTTTGGGTTAGTTTTAGAATCCCCAGCAACTTTAATTTCATAGTCCCTTTTAGCTTTTCTTATCCCCTTTTTAATGTCCCTCTTAGTGTCAATATACTGATTCATAAGATGACCCTCGCCTCTTTTGATACGCCTATAAATTCCTTTCTTATGCCCTAGTAGATATTTCAGCCTATTATTCATCCATTTTGGGTCATTTCTATTTGATCTAATTTCTTTATAAGGGATAAATGTTCTTTGAGCAGCATGTATTGTGTTCAGAAAACTGTCATATTGATAGCTCTCTTCGTTACCCCAGTCAACAGATGATAAGTGTTCTCTAAGCCCATCGTAATCTGCTAAGCGAAAATCTGGGACTGTTACTGAGTTATCCCTACTATCATACTTCCATTCAATTCTAAATGTAATTGATTTGTGGTCGCTAGCACCCAGTTCTTCTGAAACTTCTAAATTATTAACAAGGGATTCATTGTTTGCCAGAACTAAGTCAAGCAGGTTATTACCCCTTGTAGGTTCTGTCACAAACTGCTTCAGAAAACAATCCTGAACTACTTCTAAGAAGTCGTATGATTCTAAATTCCCAGTCAAGAAATTCCAATCAATATGACTAAAGTTAAAGTCTCCTAGAATTACTACATTATCGTGCCTTGTGGCCCTAACAATTTCCTCCCATAGTAGTCTTCCCTGGTCCCTATCTAAATTTGGGGGACGGTATATCACACCTAAAGTTAATTTTTCATGCCCCTCTGAAAATTCTATCCAAACAGACTCTGTATGTGTTACTTCAGACTTAATACCCGTTTTAATGCAACAGTTCAAGCGATCTCAGACATACAATGCCACCCCACCCCCTTCCCGATACTTCTATCTACTTGGAACAATTTAAAACCCTGAATGTGACATTCTGCAGGCATGTCCCGACTTTTTGAATTAAACCACGTCTCAGTAATGGCAAATACATCTATGTAACCTGCACTAGCAACTAGTCTCAACTCGTCCATCTTATTCCTAGCACTGCGACTATTTGTGTAATATATACTTAAGGACCCTCCTTTCTCTTTATCATTCCTGCTCCTTTCTGTTATTCCACTAAACCTATTACTGTCCTTGTCAATTAGTGCCACTGGCCTTCCGATATCCACCTCATTTTGCCTATTACTAGTTCTCCTAGTACTCATATTACTACCCTGAGACTTCACAGTTTTCCCGCAGAAACCCATACCACTAACTATTCCTAGTTTAAAGACCTAACAGCTCCCTCCACTGCGTTGGCCAGTGCTCCCACCCCACACCTAGACAAGTGAACCCCATCCCTGGCATACATGTCATTTCTGCCATAGAAGAGGTCCCAGTTGTCAATGAATGTTACCGCATTTTCCTTACAGTATTTGTCCAGCCAGCAATTGACACCAATTGCTCTGGACAACCATTCATTTCCAACTCCTCTCCTTGGCAAAATGCCACATATGACAGGTTTCCCACCCTTCTTCCTAATTATCTCTATTGCTGACCTATACCTGCTAATCAGGTCCTCACTCCTACGTCTGCCAACATCGTTGCCTCAGACGTAGGAGTGAGGACCTGATTAGCAGGTATAGGTCAGCAATAGAGATAATTAGGAAGAAGGGTGGGAAACCTGTCATATGTGGCATTTTGTCCAGTCTCTTCTTAAAGCTACCCAAGGTCCTAGCCTCTATCACCCCACTGGGAAGACTGTTCCACGCATCTACAACTCTGTTAGAAAACCAGTACTTACCTATGTCCTTTCTAAATCTAAATTTATCCTACATAAATCCATTGTTAGGTAAGACACATATGCAACAGTTAGGTATCTTTATTATGAAACGTTTCGCCTACACAGTAGGCTTCTTCAGTCAAGTACAGAAAAGTTGATAGAAGCAGAAGATACTTGAAGACGATGTAATCAGTCCATCACCCTTTTCTGTACTTGACTGAAGAAGCCTACTGTGTAGGCGAAACGTTTCATAATAAAGATACCTAACTGTTGCATATGTGTCTTACCTAACAACCTGTCGGTATTTTATACCATTTTAATGTTAAATCCATTATTCCTGGTTCTTACCTGGTTCGACACCCTCAGTACTTTATTAATGTCTCCCTTGTTTATGCCCGTCATCCACTTATACACTTCAAAGATATCTCCTCTCATTCTACGCCTCTCCAGAGAGTGGAGATTTAAGGCTTTAAGTCTATCTTCATACGGGAGGTTCCTTACACAGTAAATCATTTTAGTCATTCTTCTCTGTATGTTCTCTAATGAGTCTATGTCCATCCTGTAGTAAGGGGACCAAAACTGAGCAGCATAATCTAAATGAGGCCTCACTAGTGATGTATAGAGCTGTAAAATAACTTTTGGACTTCTGTTACTTATACTTCTTGAGATAAATCCAAGTAATCTGTTGGCCTTGTTAAACATAAGAACATAAGAATGTAGGAACACTGCAGAAGGCCTACTGGCCCATACGAGGCAGGTCCTTATCAAAACGACATCTACCTAAAGCTACTCAAGAAACAACTCCCGCACCCCCCAACACCAATCAAACCCAGCCCCTCCCACTCATATATTTGTCCAGTCTCTTCTTAAAGCTACCCAAGGTCCTAGCCTCTATCACTCCACTGGGAAGACTGTTCCACGCATCTACAATTCTGTTAGAAAACCAGTACTTACCTATGTCCTTTCTAAATCTAAATTTATCCAACTTAAATCCATTATTCCTGGTTCTTACCTGGTTCGACACCCTCAGTACTTTATTAATGTCTCCCTTGTTTATGCCCGTCATCCACTTATACACTTCAATGATATCTCCCCTCATTCTACGCCTCTCCAGAGAGTGGAGATTTAAGGCTTTAAGTCTATCTTCATACGGGACACACATCAGACATCGCTTATCAGTCATCCAGGCACTGCTTACTCACGATGCATTACTCTAACAGAGTAAAGATCAAACCAGCGAGTGGTATAACCAATGAGTCGTCCAAACTAGCACTTGCAGCTGTCGTTAGTGGCAGGCTGCAAGTCAAATGTAATGCGATTTTATCGCTCAAAGAGGCCTTTGTTGTCGTCTGTACAGACGACACAGAGGCTGAGAAACTACTTACCACCACTGCTACTACCACTCTACGAGACCAGGGATTTCTTGTCTTGACTTCCCCAGCACTGAGGGCCAGGAGAACTGTGTTCCTCAAGCGACTCGACAACCTTATCACTGTAATAAAGTTGGTAGAATTACCGACAATATGTAAAGTAAAAGGACACAAGTGCAACTAATGTGACATTTATTGTGGCAACGTTTCGCTCTCCAGGAGCTTTATCAAGCTTGATAAAGCTCCTGGAGAGCGAAACGTTGCCACAATAAATGTCACATTAGTTGCACTTGTGTCCTTTTACTTTACAACCTTATCACTGTACAGGCCACTGAAGAAATCAAGTCATCTATCGAAGCAAAGAACCCTTGGGCCAAGGTGGACTTCATTACTAAAATACCTAATGCTTCATCCATGAACATTAAAATGGTATAAAATACCGACAGATTGTTAGGTAAGACACATATGCAACAGTTAGGTATCTTTATTTCGAAACGTTTCGCCTACACAGTAGGCTTCTTCAGTCGAGTACAGAAAAGTTGATAGAGGCAGAAGATACTTGAAGACGATGTAATCAGTCCATCACCCTTAAAGTTTTGAGGTGGTCAGTCCCTCAGTCTGGAGAAGAGCATTGTTCCGTTGTCTGAAACAATATGAAGTTGAAGTGACAGGATGGAGCCTTTATATAGTGCCAGGAGGTGAGACGTAGGTTGCTTTGGGAGGGCAGGTCCCTCTCAAACCCAGCCGTTCTCACTAGTAGAGGTCGAAGTTGATGGTCTGTACCAAGATACCCTTGTGTTGCAGTGTCTGACAGAATGAACATTAAAATGGTATAAAATACCGACAGATTGTTAGGTAAGACACATATGCAACAGTTAGGTATCTTTATTTCGAAACGTTTCGCCTACACAGTAGGCTTCTTCAGTCGAGTACAGAAAAGTTGATAGAGGCAGAAGATACTTGAAGACGATGTAATCAGTCCATCACCCTTAAAGTTTTGAGGTGGTCAGTCCCTCAGTCTGGAGAAGAGCATTGTTCCGTTGTCTGAAACAATATGAAGTTGAAGTGACAGGATGGAGCCTTTATATAGTGCCAGGAGGTGAGACGTAGGTTGCTTTGGGAGGGCAGGTCCCTCTCAAACCCAGCCGTTCTCACTAGTAGAGGTCGAAGTTTATGGTCTGTACCAAGATACCCTTGTGTTGCAGTGTCTGACAGAATGAACATTAAAATGGTATAAAATACCGACAGATTGTTAGGTAAGACACATATGCAACAGTTAGGTATCTTTATTTCGAAACGTTTCGCCTACACAGTAGGCTTCTTCAGTCGAGTACAGAAAAGTTGATAGAGGCAGAAGATACTTGAAGACGATGTAATCAGTCCATCACCCTTAAAGTTTTGAGGTGGTCAGTCCCTCAGTCTGGAGAAGAGCATTGTTCCGTTGTCTGAAACAATATGAAGTTGAAGTGACAGGATGGAGCCTTTATATAGTGCCAGGAGGTGAGACGTAGGTTGCTTTGGGAGGGCAGGTCCCTCTCAAACCCAGCCGTTCTCACTAGTAGAGGTCGAAGTTGATGGTCTGTACCAAGGTACCCTTGTGTTGCAGTGTCTGACAGAATGAACATTAAAATGGTATAAAATACCGACAGATTGTTAGGTAAGACACATATGCAACAGTTAGGTATCTTTATTTCGAAACGTTTCGCCTACACAGTAGGCTTCTTCAGTCGAGTACAGAAAAGTTGATAGAGGCAGAAGATACTGAACAACACAAGACACTGCAACACAAGGGTATCTTGGTACAGACCATCAACTTCGACCTCTACTAGTGAGAACGGCTGGGTTTGAGAGGGACCTGCCCTCCCAAAGCAACCTACGTCTCACCTCCTGGCACTATATAAAGGCTCCATCCTGTCACTTCAACTTCATATTGTTTCAGACAACGGAACAATGCTCTTCTCCAGACTGAGGGACTGACCACCTCAAAACTTTAAGGGTGATGGACTGATTACATCGTCTTCAAGTATCTTCTGCCTCAATCAACTTTTCTGTACTCGACTGAAGAAGCCTACTGTGTAGGCGAAACGTTTCGAAATAAAGATACCTAACTGTTGCATATGTGTCTTACCTAACAATCTGTCGGTATTTTATACCATTTTAATGTTCATTCTGTCAGACACTGCAACACAAGGGTATCTTGGTACAGACCATCAACTTCGACCTCTACTAGTGAGAACGGCTGGGTTTGAGAGGGACCTGCCCTCCCAAAGCAACCTACGTCTCACCTCCTGGCACTATATAAAGGCTCCATCCTGTCACTTCAACTTCATATTGTTTCAGACAACGGAACATTGCTCTTCTCCAGACTGAGGGACTGACCACCTCAAAACTTTAAGGGTGATGGACTGATTACATCGTCTTCAAGTATCTTCTGCCTCTATCAACTTTTCTGTACTCGACTGAAGAAGCCTACTGTGTAGGCGAAACGTTTCGAAATAAAGATACCTAACTGTTGCATTTGTGTCTTACCTAACAATCTGTCGGTATTTTATACCATTTTAATGTTCATTCTGTCAGACACTGCAACACAAGGGTATCTTGGTACAGACCATCAACTTCGACCTCTACTAGTGAGAACGGCTGGGTTTGAGAGGGACCTGCCCTCCCAAAGCAACCTACGTCTCACCTCCTGGCACTATATAAAGGCTCCATCCTGTCACTTCAACTTCATATTGTTTCAGACAACGGAACAATGATCTTCTCCAGACTGAGGGACTGACCACCTCAAAACTTTAAGGGTGATGGACTGATTACATCGTCTTCAAGTATCTTCTGCCTCTATCAACTTTTCTGTACTCGACTGAAGAAGCCTACTGTGTAGGCGAAACGTTTCGAAATAAAGATACCTAACTGTTGCATATGTGTCTTACCTAACAATCTGTCGGTATTTTATACCATTTTAATGTTCATTCTGTCAGACACTGCAACACAAGGGTATCTTGGTACAGACCATCAACTTCGACCTCTACTAGTGAGAACGGCTGGGTTTGAGAGGGACCTGCCCTCCCAAAGCAACCTACGTCTCACCTCCTGGCACTATATAAAGGCTCCATCCTGTCACTTCAACTTCATATTGTTTCAGACAACGGAACAATGCTCTTCTCCAGACTGAGGGACTGACCACCTCAAAACTTTAAGGGTGATGGACTGATTACATCGTCTTCAAGTATCTTCTGCCTCTATCAACTTTTCTGTACTCGACTGAAGAAGCCTACTGTGTAGGCGAAACGTTTCGAAATAAAGATACCTAACTGTTGCATATGCTTCATCCATGCTGAAGGTCACCTTCAGTGACGTCAACATGGCAGCCAGAGCTCTCGCTGAAGGCCTGGCTATTCACTATTTCCACATCAACCCAGCCTTCATCGAAGCAGAGAAATTCCAACATATCTCACAGTGCTATAATTGTTACTCATACTTACACACCACAAATGATTGTCCTACCAAGGACAAGAAGTTCTGCTCCACCTGTGGCCGTGAGGGTCATGACTTCAAGAATTGCACTACTGCTTCACCACCTAAATGCTTGAACTGCAAGAATGACCACCATACTCTTGCTGCCAGGTGCCCTACCAGAAGAGACATACTCAAGAAACAACAACAACAAAAGAAACCCAACCCACAAGCAACCACATATTCTGCTATCGCCAAGCTTCAAGCAGACACTACCAAGATACTACATGCCACGAAAGCTGCTCCCACCACTTCCCTGCCAGCACCTACTGGCGACTCCACCAAGATTCTTTGTTGCATTATGTATGCTCATGTACAGAATGCAGCTGAGCCTGGTTCCTTCAACACCACCATCAATGAACTTTTCAAACTAAATAATATGCCTGGCCTCACATTCCCTGCATCACCACCTTCCACTGAGATCCTAAAATCTACTGCAAATATTACCAGCATCACCGCTGCTCCACCGCTGTCACAACCTCCACTAGACACAGAGATGGACCAATCAGAGACCTCTGAGACATCGGCAAAACCCACCAATGAGAGTCCACTACCGCTTTCATCCACTGCTAGAGCAACTGACCAGTCGGAAATCTCGCCTTCACCAGTTCAGCCACCAGCCAAGAAAGCAAAAACACAAGACACTGCGGATGCACCTCACGGTGCCACTGTCACTGACACTGCTGCACCACAACAAGTCCGATATCTGAAGGGTGTGTACTTCTACACAACCAAGGAGTATAAGAACACAATGCTGTCTTCAGAAATCCATCATCACCTCCAGGACGGAACAGTCAAGTATACCTACGACCAAACTGCTACATACACCACTACAGACATGACCAGACTACTCACTGCCAACACCCAACACCTTGTGGAAGTCAAGTACACCTCAAAGAGGAAATTCAGGATGCTTCAGAATAGGGA
>NW_027197961.1:0-35000 GCF_038502225.1 Cherax quadricarinatus
GGAGAAGTTTTCATTTTTACTGAGTATTGGACACTTAAAAGTAAAAACTCTTTAACCCAGTCTTACATCAAGTGTTTCAAGAAAGCAATTATTCAGTCTTATGCATTAATATCGTCCGAAATTCCACCGTACTCTATACTTTTATGTTAGGTTGTGTACTCACTGCTAGGCTTATATTAGTTATGTTAGTATGCTGGTATCACTATGATTATTCATATGTCTTTATGTCAGGAATATGATTTTCTCTGATCTGTTGTTCTCTTATATACTTAGTTGAAAGCTTAATAACCACATAAAATGTTGATTCCACTGGTGGAAACTAGGATTAGTTTCAGTATAAGGAGCTTATTGCCCCTGTCAATAAAATATCACACAAGTATAGGGTACGTCACAAAAATATTCCTATTTTTATAATGAATAAAATAATACATTCCACTCGATCTTTGGGAATAGAAAATTCACAATAGATTGCTTATTCCAACTGTTGTAGCCGCAGCCCTGGAGTCACTTTTGAATGTTATATCTGCGCATACAGGAAGGGTTGCGATAGGCACTGCAGCTGCAATTAGGCTTGTTTAATTTATGATGTGCAAATATATGTAATCGAAGTAAGGGAATACCATGTACCAGTCCTGTTCTGTGCAGTCCATCTTTTTATGATAATAATTTTGACGATCACGGCAAATATTTTTATTTTACAGTTATCATGGCAAAAAATTTGATGTAGACAATGTTCCTGAGAAAGAATGCGCTTGTAAAAATAAACGAAATGTTCAACACGGTATTAAATTTGACTCAACAATTGCATTGTATTAAACAAAATGCGATGAGATTATTTTTCATAAAAACGTTTGTGGAATAGGCCAATAACGGATACCACATTAAAAATAAGTGTCATGTACTATGTCACTGGTAGTAACGAAAAGGTACGAGATGTAAAATCTTAAAATCGGGAACGTAACTTATCTGGCAGTAGTGTTTATTTTTAAGCGTTCATTCGAGCTTGATTCTTTCTGAGTTCAATTTCCTTTTAAGCGGTATCTCCAAAATCAACGCTTAACGAGTAAGACACGAAAAATCACGAATGGCTGACATTTTTTCAAGAAGGCAGTGAAAGCTCACCTCCCGACGGTTAGGAAGTGTTTTGTTTTATTTAGGAACCCATTCTTAAACATTCTTCCTGATTTCTGTGTACTACATTTCCTAATAGCTAAAATCTAATACTGTTTCCTCAGAGAAGTAGGTTGCACTAAAAGAAATATTCATTTAGATTTGAATTGTGTCTTTTTGTGTGTGTGCAGACACAGCGTTGCTAGACGGATCGCTGCCGCATTTAGTTTGCTTATTTGCGGTTAAATCGCCCAAGAAAATTAAAGTAGATACATGCACTAACGTACACACTCACAGGCAGTAATGTACACATTTTCACTAACGTACACACCAACAAGAACTAACGTACACTCTTAGCCCTAACGTACATGCCCACAATAACTAACGTTTACACCCGCAAGTACACACTAACAAGCTCTGACGTACATTCATAGTCATTAACCTACACAGAAGTACTAGCGCACATCCAAAACCATAAACGTTCATACCAACATATACTAACATACACACCCACAAGGTCTAACGTACACATCAGCCAATATTTAAAAGTATTAAATTACCATATATTTTATAAACTTCAATACCGACAAGTTGATGAATAAGACATGTGCAACATTTGGGTTCTTCACAGCCGAAACATTTCTCCCCGCCCATCAGGTTTCTCCAGTCGAATACAGGTGAATGTAACACTAGAGATAGAAGAAGAAAATATGAGCAGATCAGCCCCTCAACCTAAGGCAGAGGTTAGATGGTTAATGAGGTTTATAGTCTATTGACTACATAAGGGTCATTATAGAGCTGCACGGTGACCCTTTACCACTTGACAAGAGTACTTTAATTTTTAAAATAGGGATGAAGAAAATATTCAGCATACATATGCTCAGAGAAATGCACCCCTCAGGGTATATATCCAGAGAGGCAGAGGAATACGGCCCAACATAACAAACGTTCACCTAACATCAACCTAGACAGACAAACCCATACATATTCCCAATATCCGTTAAAACCTCCTCACTACCACCAACCTGAATCCACTAAAACTTAGTTACACCAACTTCTATCCACCTGCAGCAACAACCTTTAATTACTTACGAGACTTGATGTGAGAATCAAAAATTATTCCTTGTAAATGTATTTGGTAAATTAATTTTGGAAGTTTTTCACAATCATTAAAGTGTCGCTTAATATCAAAGTCTGTGTGTGTGTGTGTGTGTGTACTCACCTAGTTGTACTCACCTAGTTGAGGTTGCAGGGGTCGAGTCCTAGCTCCTGGCTCCGCCTCTTCACTGGTCGCTACTAGGTCATTCTCCCTGAACCGTGAGCTTTATCATACCTCTGCTTAAAGCTATGTATGGATCCTGCCTCCACTACATCGCTTCCCAAACTATTCCACTTCCTGACTACTCTTTGGCTGAAGAAATACTTCCTAACATCCCTGTGATTCATCTGTGTCTTCAACTTCCAACTGTATCCCCTTGTTACTGTGTCCAATCTCTGGAACATCATATCTTTGTCCATTTTGTCAATTCCTCTCAGTATTTTGTATGTCGTTATCATGTCCCCCCTATCTCTCCTGTCCTCCAGTGTCGTCAGGTTGATTTCCCTTAACCTCTCCTCGTAGGACCTAGCTCTTAGCTCTGGGACTAGTCTTGTTGCAAAGCTTTGCACTTTCTCTAGTTTCTTTACGTGCTTGGCTAGGTGTGGGTTCCAAACTGGTGCCGCATACTCCAATATGGGCCTAACGTACACGGTGTACAGGGTCCTGAACGATTCCTTATTAAGATGTCGGAATGCTGTTCTCAGGTTTGCTAGGCGCCCATATGCTGCAGCAGTTATTTGGTTGATGTGCGCTTCAGATGTGCCTGGTGTTATAATCACCCCAAGATCTTTTTCCTGGAGTGAGGTTTGTAGTCTCTGGCCCCCTAGACTGTACTCCGTCTGCGGTCTTATTTGCCCTTCCCCAATCTTCATGACTTTGCACTTGGTGGGATTGAACTCCAGGAGCCAATTGCTGGACCAGGTCTGCAGCCTGTCCAGATCCCTTTGTAGATCTACCTGGTCTTCGATCGAATGAATTCTTCTTATCAACTTCACGTCATCTGCAAACAGGGACGCCTCGGAGTTTATTCCTTCCGTCGTGTCGTTCACAAATACCAGAAACAGCACCTGTGACCGCTGGTCACAGGTGCCCACTCTGACACCTCGCCACGTACCATGACTCGCTGCAGTCTTCCTGACACGTATTCCCTGATCCATTGTAGTGCCTTCCCTGTTTTCCCTGTTTGGTCCTCCAGTTTTTGCACTAATTTCTTGTGTGGAACTGTGTCAAACGCCTTCTTGCAGTCCAAGAAAATGCAATCCACCCACCCCTCTCTCTCTTGTCTTACTGCTGTCACCATGCCATAGAACTCCAGTAGGTTTGTGACACAGGATTTCCCGTCCCTGAAACCGTGTTGGCTGCTGTTGACGAGATCATTCCTTTCTAGGTGTTCCACTACTCTTCTCCTGATAATCTTCTCCATGACTTTGCATACTATACATGTCAGTGACACTGGTCTGTAGTTTAGTGCTTCATGTCTGTCTCCTTTTTTAAAGATTGGGACTACATTTGCTGTCTTCCATGCCTCAGACAATCTCCCTGTTTCGATAGATATATTGAATATTGTTGTTAGGGGTACACATAGCACCTCTGCTCCCTCTCTCAGGACCCATGTGGAGATGTTATCTGGCCCCATTGCCTTTGAGGTATCTAGCTCACTCAGAAGCCTCTTCACTTCTTCCTCGGTTGTGTGTACTGTGTCCAGCACTTGGTATTGTGCCCCACCTTTCCGTCTTTCTGGAGCCCCTTCTGTCTCCTCTGTGAACACTTCTTTGAATCTCTTGTTGAGTTCCTCACATACTTCACGGTCATTTCTTGTTGTCTCTCCTTCCTTCCTTAGGCTGATTACCTGGTCCTTGACTGTTGTTTTCCTCCTGATGTGGCTGTATAACAGTTTCGGGTCAGATTTGGCTTTCGCTGCTATGTCGTTTTCATATTGTCGTTGGGTCTCCCTTCTTATCTGTGCATATTCGTTTCTGGCTCTACGACTGCTCTCCTTATTCTCCTGGGTCCTTTGCCTTCTATATTTCTTCCATTCCCTAGCACACTTGGTTTTTGCCTCCCTGCACCTTTGGGTGAACCATGGGCTCATCCTGGCTTTTTCATTATTCCTGTATGTGTGTGTGTGTGTGTGTGTGTGTGTGTGTGTGTGTGTGTGTGTGTGTGTGTGTGTGTGTGTGTGTGTGTGTGTGTGTGTACAATTGTACTCACCTAATTGTGTTTGCAGAGGTCGATTCATAGCTCCTACCCCGCCTCTTCACTGGTCGCTACTAGGTCACTCTCCTTGCTCCATGAGCTTTATCATACCTCTACTTAAAGTTATGTATGGATCCTGTCTCCACTACATCACTTCCCAGATTATTCTACTTCCTGACAACTCTATGACTGAAGAAATACATCCTAACATCCCTGTAACTCATCTGAGTCTTCAGCCTCCAACTGTGACCCCTTGTTGCCGTGTCCCATTTCTGGAACAGCCTGTCTCTGTCCACCTTTTTAATTCCTCTTAAGTATTTAATATGTTGTTATTATGTCCCCCCTATCCCTCCTGTGCTGCAGGGTCGTCAGGTCGATTTCCCTTAACCTCTCCTAGTAGGACATGCCCCTTAACTCCAGGACTAGTCTTGTTGAAAACCTTCACACTTTCTCTAATTTCCTGACGCGCTTGGCCAAATTCGGATTCCAAACTGGTGCTCCATACTCCAGTATGGGCCTAAAGTACACGGTGTAGAGTCCTGAACGATTCCTTACTGAGATGCCGGAATGCTGTTCTTAGGTTTGCAAGGCGTCCATATGCTGCAGACGTTATTTGGTTGATGTGCACCTCAGGAGATGTGCTCGGTATTATACTTCGGCTCCCTAGACTGTATACTGTGTGTGTGTGTGTGTGTGTGTGTGTGTGTGTGTGTGTGTGTGTGTGTGTGTGTGTGTGTGTGTGTGTGTGTGTGTGTGTGTATGTGTGTGTGTGTGTGTGTGTGTGTGTGTATGTACTCACTTATTTGTGGTTGCTGGGGTCGTGTCACAGCTCCTGGCCCCGCCTCTTCGCTGATCGTTACTAGATCCACTCTTCCCCTACTCCATGAACTTTATCGTACCCCTTCTTAAAGCTATGTATTCATCCTGCCTCCACTACATCCCTCTCCAGATTGTTCCACTTCCTGACAACTCCATGACAAAAAGATTTCTGACATCCCAGTGACTAATTTGAGTCTTCAACTTCCAGCTGTGACCCCTTGTTGTTGTGTCCCATCTCTGAAACATTCTGCCACTATCCACCTTTTAATTCATCTCAGTATTTTATATATTTTCATGTCCCTCCCTATCCTTCCTGTCTTCCGTGTCGTCAAGTTGATTTCCCTTAATCATCTTCTCGTAGGACATACCCATTAGCTCCAGTGCGGGTTCCACACTGGTACTGCATTCTCCAGTACAAGCGTGATGTACAGTGTCTTGAATGACTCCTTACTCAGCGGTCGAAATACTATTCCTAGGTTTGCCAGGCGTCCATGTACTGCAGCAGTTATTTAGTTAATGTTCGTCTCGGGAAATATGCTCCGTAATATACTCATTCTAAGATCCTTTTCCTTGAGTGAGGTTTACAGCCGTTGGCCCTCTAGCCTGTGCTCCGTCTGCAGTATTTTTTTTTAACTTCCCCAGTCTTCATGACTCTGTACTTAGTGGGGTTATACTTCATGAGCCAATTACTGGATCTGCCTTGCAGCCTGTCCAGATCTCTTCCTAATTATACCTGATTATCGTCCGCTTGAATATTCTGCATTAGCTTCACATCGTTTGCAAACGGGGACACCTCTAAATCTATCCCTTCCGTTGTCATTCATATATTCCAGAAACAGCACCGGCCCTAGAACTGATCCTCGTGAAACCCCGCTCGTCACATACGCCCACTCTGACATTTCCTCACGAACCATCACTCTTCGTTTTCGTGCGGAACGTGTCGACAGCCTTCTTTCACTTCAAGCAAATGCAGTCTACCCACCCCTCTCTCTCTCTCCTGTCTTGCTTCTGTTTCCTTGCTGTAAAACTCGAGTAAAATTGTGACACATGATTTCCCCTTCCTCAAACTGTGCTGGTTATGTGTATAATATCATTTCTTTCTAGGTGCTTCACCACTCTTCTGATAATCTTCTCCATGACTTTCCATACTATACATGTCAGTTACACTGGTCTATAGTTTAATGCTATATTTCTGTATCACTTCTTCAAAATATACACTACACCTCAGGCAGTTGCCCCGTAATGATAGATGTGTTGAAGATTGTTGTTACTGGCAATCTCTTAGGATCCACTGAGAGATGTCCACTTCCACCACCCTTGTGGTATCAAGTTCATTTAGCCGTCTTTTAACTTCCTCCTCGGTTATGTAATGTGTCCAGCACTTCTTGGTGTACCCTGCCGTCCTGGTTTGCTGGAAACCTTTCTGTCTCCACTGACAATATCTCCCTAAGTCTCGTGTTGAGCTCCGCACATACATCTTGATCGTTCTTGTGATCTCCCATCCTTCCTTAGCCTGATTACCTAGTCCTTGACTGATATTTTCCTCCTGATGTGGCTTTCGATGATATGTCTTTCTCGTATTGCCGCTGGGTCTCTCTCCTTAATCATGCATATTCGTTTTCGGCTCATCGGCACATACCCTTTCCATGCTCTAGCTCACTTAGCTCTGGCCTCTTTCCCTTCGGATGAATCAAGGGCTCGTTCTGGTCTTCTCGTAGTTTTCGTTGCTTTGTGGCACGAACTTTTCTTCTACTTCCCTGCACTGTGTGGTCACCTTGTTCCAGCGTTTCACTTACTGTCTTTCTCTCCAGTTGTCTTCTCCACTGCACCTCGTGCAAGAATTGCCTCATGAATGTGCAGTCCCCTCTTTATAGGTTGGCTATAAAAGTGTGTGTGTGTGTGTGTGTGTGTGTGTGTGTGTATGTGTGTGTGTGTGTGTGTGTGTGTGTGTGTGTGTACTCACCTAGTTGTACTCACCTAGTTGAGGTTGCGGGGGTCGAGTCCGAGCTCCTGGCCCCGCCTCTTCACTGATCGCTACTAGGTCACTCTCCCCGAGCCGTGAGCTTTATCATACCTCTGCTTAAAGCTATGTATGGATCCTGCCTCCACTACATCGCTTCCCAAACTATTCCACTTACTGACTACTCTGTGGCTGAAGAAATACTTCCTAACATCCCTGTGATTCATCTGTGTCTTTAGCTTCCAACTGTGTCCCCTTGTTACTGTGTCCAATCTCTGGAACATCCTGTCTTTGTCCACCTTGTCAATTCCCCTCAGTATTTTGTATGTCGTTATCATGTCCCCCCTATCTCTCCTGTCCTCCAGTGTCGTCAGGTTGATTTCCCTTAACCTCTCCTCGTAGGACATACCTCTTAGCTCTGGGACTAGTCTTGTTGCAAACCTTTGCACTTTCTCTAGTTTCTTTACGTGCTTGGCTAGGTGTGGGTTCCAAACTGGTGCCGCATACTCCAATATGGGCCTAACGTATACGGTGTACAGGGTCCTGAACGATTCCTTATTAAGATGTCGGAATGCTGTTCTGAGGTTTGCTAGGCGCCCATATGCTGCAGCAGTTATTTGGTTGATGTGCGCTTCAGGAGATGTGCCTGGTGTTATACTCACCCCAAGATCTTTTTCCTTGAGTGAGGTTTGTAGTCTCTGACCCCCTAGACTGTACTCCGTCTGCGGCCTTCTTTGCCCTTCCCCAATCTTCATGACTTTGCACTTGGTGGGATTGAACTCCAGGAGCCAATTGCTGGACCAGGTCTGCAGCCTGTCCAGATCCCTTTGTAGTTCTGCCTGGTCTTCGATCGAGTGTATTCTTCTCATCAACTTCACGTCATCTGCAAACAGGGACACCTCAGAGTCTATTCCTTCCGTCATGTCGTTCACAAATACCAGGAACAGCACTGGTCCTAGGACTGACCCCTGCGGGACCCCGCTGGTCACAGGTGCCCACTCTGACACCTCGCCACGTACCATGACTCGCTGCTGTCTTCCTGACAAGTATTCCCTGATCCATTGTAGTGCCTTCCCTGTTATCCCTGCTTGGTCCTCCAGTTTTTGCACCAATCTCTTGTGTGGAACTGTGTCAAACGCCTTCTTGCAGTCCAAGAAAATGCAATCCACCCACCCCTCTCTCTCTTGTCTTACTGCTGTCACCATGTCATAGAACTCCAGTAGGTTTGTGACACAGGATTTCCCGTGTGTGTGTGTGTGTGTGTGTGTGTGTATGTGTGTGTGTGTGTGTGTGTGTGTGTGTGTGTGTGTGTGTGTGTGTGTGTGTGTGTGTGTGTGTGTGTGTGGTTATATGTTTGTATATGTGGTTATTGCGGTCGATTCACAGCTCCTGGCCCAGTCTTTGCTAGTCGCTGCTAGGTCCATTTTCTCCCTGCTCTTCCTAAAGCCAAGTATGGATCCCACTTCTACCACTTTATTCTCCAGATTGTTTCTCTTCGTGACAACTCTAAGGATGAAGAAATACATACTTCCTAACATCCCTATGGCTCATCTGAATTTTCATCTTCCAGCTTTACCCTTCTATGCCAATTTCCCATCTCTTAAACATTATGTCCCTGTTCATCCTGACAATACCTCTAAGTATTTTGTACGTCTTTATCATATCCCCCTATCCTCCTCTCTTCCAGTGTCGTAAGGTTGTGTTCCTTTAACCTTTCCTCATACGATATACCCCATAGCTCCGGGACTAGTCTTGTAGCAAACATCCGCACACATTCTTCAGTTTATTGATGTGGTTGACCGGGTGTGGCTTCCATACTGGTGCTGCAAACTCCAATATGGATCTGACGTAAACGATGTACAGTGTCGTGAATGACTCATTACTTAGATATCGAAAAGATGTTCTTAGATTTGCCAGACGCGTATATACTGCAGCCTTAAGGGATATACTTGGTATGATACTCGCCCCAATGTCCTTGAGTGAGGTGCAGTTGCCCCCCATCAGTCCCGAGCCTGTACTCCGTCTGTTGTCTTTGTCTTTCCTAAAGCTTCATAACTTTGTACTGGGTGAGGCTAAACTCCATCAGCCACTTGTCAGACCAGGACTGCAGTCTGTCCAGATCCATTTGCAGCCTTTACTGGTCCTCGTCCACTAGTAACCTCATTAGTTTCATGTCATCTGCAAACAGGGATACCTCTGAAGATCCCTTCTTCCATGCCATTCACATGCATTCACTCGTCACTTGCATGGACCATCACTCTTTTCCATAATGTCAGGTATTTCCTGGTCCACTGTAGTGCTTTTCCTGTTATTCTCGCCTTATCCTTTATCTTTTGTACCTTGTTCTTGTCCAGACCAGAGCTTTGGTGAGATGGGTAAGGAAGAAGGATGGGTAAGGATAGAAATTTTGGAAAAGGGTGGGAGGGGGGAGAGAGGTAGGATATAAAAGGTAAGCGGCCCAACCACTTTGGTGTAATTTAAAAAGTGTACGTGAAATGATAAGATATTCTTTAAGAGGTATAAGACTAACCCATCAGAGTCACATAGTTATAACAGATATATAAGTACATGACTCTGAATTGGTAGTAATTATACAAGTTGCAATTGCTTTTTTTATTTTTTTTTTTTTTGCGATTGCACAACGGATATGTATGCGACAATGAAGGCAATAATTTTCTGGCCAGTTTATAGAATTACGTGACAATGGCTTCTTACAGGTGGTGTCCAGCCATAGTAAATAGCATAATTTTTACATTAGATTGTTATATAAGATGTCTCCCTAATTGGGGGCGATGATGTTCTCAGTATACATAGAAGGGTTCTGGTGCTACCCAATCTTCTTCATCAGGGAGGTTGCTCAATATCATGGGTCGATGGTAATCAGCTTTATGTATAAAACGACGGACCCTCTGTGGGAGAGTCATTCTTTGAGTCCTGTGAGGAGGAGTATTGATGATATAATCCGTGGTATTTACCACTTGTATAGGATGTTCTCTATCTGGCATGTATAGTTCTTGCATTGTATAGAGTTGTTTCTTTTTTAGGGTGTCAAGGCGTACATTTATGGCAGTAATATCTAGTTGTATGTGTAAATCTGCCATTTTAACTCTGTCTCTCCTCCTGGTATCGGTAATGAAGCGAAGAGCTCTATTCTGGACCCTTTGTAACCGTAGCATATTGGTCTTTGTTGTTAATGACATTGGGACACAAGTGTATCCGAGTATAGGTCTTATTAACATTTTATACAGATGTTTTTTGACATGTGAAGGGGCTTGATTGAAACGAAAGAGACTGTTAAGACCGGCTTTGGCTATGTTGATCTTTTTAGTTACATGAGATGTTGAGTGGAGCAGCCTGTCTATTTCATATCCCAAAATCTTGTTAGGGTTTCTAATGGCTACAGGTGTACCTCTGAAGGAAATACCCCCTTTATCTTCAATTGTTGATGCAAGACAGCCTATCGTGCTAACAAGGACCTTGTCAGGATTAGTCGTAATTCTCCATTTCTTTTCCCAATTAGATGTTCGACGAAGTTCAATATTCATTTTTTCTATGACTCTCTCATACTTGTATTTTCCTGTTACCGGAGTTGATGAGACGACATGAATAACATCATCTGCAAACTGTGTCACAGTTGTATCATTAAACTCTGGTTGAGGAAGGTCATTCACATAAATGTTGAACAGAAGTGGACTGAGACAAGAACCTTGTGGGACACCAGCTGTCGGTATAAAAGGCTCTGTCGACCTGCCATGAAAGGTGGGAATGATTTTTCTTTGAGTTAAGAAATTATATATTACTCTGAGAAAAGTCCAGTTATGGTCTGGTAGGCCAATGAGTTTGTATATAAGGCCATCATGCCATAAGCTATCAAAAGCTTTATGAGCATCTCTGGTGGCAATTAAGGCAAGATTGCCCTGATGTTTTAGACTTGCTGCAGTATCGAAAATAGCATTTATTGCATGATTGGTACCTCTATGTGTTCTAAAGCCAAATTGTTTTTCAGTAAAAAAAGTGATTAAACTCCATATAGTAGTTCAATCTGTTGGAAATGACCTTCTCAAGAACCTTTCCAGTGACTTCAAGTAAAGATATAGGTCTATAGTTCCCAGGTTGGTGGATGTCTTTATTGGGCTTAGCAAGAAAGATCATCCTAGCAGTCTTAAAAACCACTGGAAAATGTCACGAGGCCAAGATGGCATTAAAGATATTTACCAAAGACTGTTCACAATTTCTGGGTAGGAACTTTATTTGTTTCATTGTTATTCCAGAGAGACCAGGGGCTCTATTTCGCATTCTTCCAATAACCTGACTCATCTCTAGTAATGTAATAGGTCTAGTAAGCGGGTGGGTATCTTCAAGAGTTGAAGTATCGATGGAAGGTAGTGGTTGTAGATCATCATAGTTCTCATCTCTCCATTCATTTACCAACTGATAATGATTATTGTTAAATTGACGACTGTTATTGTGGGAGAAAATTTTCTCCCATACCTCACCCATCAAATTAGCCTGGTCCTGTGGATCGTCAAGTTTAATTTCAACATCTTCATCATCCTCATCAGTGAAGGTATGAACTAGGTAGTTAGGAGCCTTGTGCTTTGCCCCTAAAAGTTGTCGGATCTTACTCCAAAATTTTGCTGGTTCACGTTTATACTGATTAGCTTGAAGAACTAGCAATTTCCATAAGTCCCGTTTGTGATGACTAATCATGTTAATTAATTCTTGCCTTAATCTGTGCAGTGTAGCTACCGGTGGTTGTCGCGTTTGAAGATGCCATCGACATTCTGCTTGATAATTTCTTAAATTGTCTCTAATATCCCTAGTAGGTTTATATTGTTGGTATATCTTTGTGGAAGCTAATTGACAAGTTGCATTAGTAGCTTCAATTATTCGATTATGCAGGGACCTGATTGCATCATCAATTGCAGTGGAAGGTAGATTTTCCAATGACACAATTTCATCGTCACCCAGAAATGCCCTGAAGGGGTCAAATCCTAGGGTGTTAAGATTGGGTTTAGGAGGTACAGGGATTCTAAATGGAGAAGTTTGTAGTTGTATTATAACAGGGATATGGTCAGATCCTACATTTCCACCAGGAGATATACGACAGTGAAAGATGTCAGTCTCTGTTTGTCAGTACTATATCTGGTGTCCCTGGATGAGGTCCAATGTACGATTTAAAGAATGGGCCTTGAAATGACAAGTTTCTAGCTGTCATGATATTAAATAGTTGTTTTCCTTTTAAGTCACCCAGTGGAATACCAGCTCCACAGTTGAAGAGGGCGGGGTGATGAGCATTAAAATCTCCCGCTAGAATTGTTGGAATATTTCTGCTTAATATCCTATGTAGAGGAATTGACTCTATATATTGTTGTCTCGGGGGAAAATATCCAGTTACTATCACTAGTTGTCCATGAGACGTTGTCATTTCTATTGCAAGAATGTTATCTTCATCAACATGAATATTTTTAAATGTATAGCCTAATTTAACTAAGATGGCTACACCACTAAACGGTCCTCTCGATTTCTCCACAGTAGAGTAACCACGTAATTTAATATGTTGATCAACTCTTGCAGCTGTCTCGTTCAAGAGTATAACATCGGGATTGTAATTATGTAGTTCAACCTCAAGGAGGTAACGGTTATTAAAGAAATGTTGAACATTAAGTTGGAAAATTGTAATCCCCATTATTTCTTGCACTTCGCTCGTGTACTGCGGTCTGAACGCCTGCAAGTAATGTCATGTTTGGTACCCACACTATCCCTGCTGGACTCGTCAAGGGAAGGAGGGAACTTCTGCGTAGTTGCTTGTGTATTAAAAATGCCATCATCTTCACTAGAGGTGGTAATATTAACAGACTCATTAGAATCGTTAGAGTCCTCATCAGAAAACTGAGGTATGATATTCCCAGTTACAGGAAGCAGAGGCTCGTGAGAGTTAATGGGAGACTGTGGAGGCTCCAAGGGAATATTAGGTAGGCAAGGTGAGTTACCTTGGGAAAGTTCCTGTTCAACAGGATCAGCTTCAATAGCGGGAGAGTAGGCACCAATTTCTGGGGCATTGTTATGTTCAGGTGTTGACTTATCGGGTTGAGGGGAGTTGACAACCTGGGTATGCGAGGTGGGCGATCCCTGGGCCAGGGATGACTTAGACTTATTTTTAGATGTAGAGTATGGTACATACTTCTTGTTATGAGAAGGCTGGGTCATAATAGCCTTCACATTTTCTGGGATAGTGATGGGAGTAATCCCATTAGCCATTAACAGATCATTTAAAACCTGAGAGCAGAGTTGAATGTCACCACCTGCTATGTCTTTGGCCATCATATACATTAGTTGTGCTCTCGTCATATCCCCGGCTGTGGATACCTGAGACATAGGAGATGAGACTGAACCTTGTTGTTGCGTTTGTGTATGTTGTAGGTGAGGGTTAGATTGGGGCGCTCCAAGAGGGGCAGAATTCCAAACATTGGAACCATTGGTAGAGACCTGAGGAGTCCCACTTGATCCAGGCAGAGCTGGGAAGGAAGTTTGGGACATCATTGGCGGTGCCTGGGGAGTAGTCTTCTTAGAAGTGGACAGTTTCTTGGCTTCAATAATTTTCTGCATTTTCTTTTTTCTTTCAAGACAAATAGCAGAAACAGCATGATGTTTTCCGTTGCAGAGGACACATTTGGATGTATTTTTATTATTACAGTCTCGATAAGAATGTTGGCCAGAGCAAATGCTACAAATCTGCCCTTGAGTACTGCATTTGTTGGTGTTATGACCAAAGGCATAACACTTAAAACATTGTGTCACACTGACAAATCGTTCAAGAGAGATTTGGTCAGGTATACATCTGGTGCCAAAACATGTGAAGCCATTTTGACACACAAGTTTGGCCTCCTCAGGTGTCTCAAGTATTTACTTTAATGTTACCTTGTTGTTGTTAGGATTAGAGAATTTATGTGCTTCTACAGCCCTAAATTCAGAATTCTCGGTATTCAAGTCCTCAACAATTTCATTCGCTGTGCTATGTTTCATGAAACTGTTGATTCTGGCCACAAACACAGTCCTCTGAGCTTGATAGCTCTCAGGTGCAACTGGGGTAACACCAGAAGTCTTCAGTTTTTCAAGGACATCATGCTTGAAAAATGCAATATAGTACCCATACCTCTTTCTCCTGTCTTACTTCTATTATCTCGTCGTAGAACTCCAAAAGGTGTATGATACAGGATTCTTCTATCTCTGAAGCCGTGTTGGTTGGCATGTATGGACACACACACACACACACACACACACACACACACACACACACACACACACACACACACACACACGTCCTGAAAGTGCTAGTCATTATCTAAATTAATAGATAACTGGCGTAATAGAAGGATGCACTAGGCAGTATCAATAATAATATGAAAGTAACTTAGTAGTAGACGCTGAAGAAATACTTGGAAACACCAGGCATTGGAATACTAAAGTACTTTCCTATTGGTTGTGGCGCACTAAGCATGGCAGCACATAGCCTGGAAGCACCAGGTACTTCATACATTCTAATAAATATCAGTCTAGCACCCTAGAACCCTAGGATATTCTATAATACAGAGACTCTTGAGATAATACATGAAATCTGGATGAGTATGGGGATAACGATTCTCCGATATTTCTCTCTTTAGCCAAGCAAGCTACAGCGATGTCGTCTCCATAACAGCTAATCGGCGTTGCCGTTGCTATCATGTGATCCTCCATTCATGAATTTACAATGGTCAGGAAAGAAATAACCTGAGTTCTGTATTCTTAGTTGTGACAGGTATTGTAAAATGCTACACTCTTTATATATATATATATATATATATATATATATATATATATATATATATATATATATATATATATATATATATATATATATATATATATGCAAAACAACCACTCTGAAAGAATAGAGAAATTCCAAGCGCTTTCGTGACTACTCACATTATCAAGGAACTATGAAAGTGAAGCATCCAAGGAAGCTATATAAGGGGTCCGGCCAGCACCTCACTATCAGATCCCACAACGGTTAAACACGTGACGCGCGGCGAGCCAACTTGGATAGGTCCTTTGCACAACTCACCCCCAAGCTATTCTACCCAAGAAAATTTAAAAATTATTTGTCCAGTGTATTATTAAATTCTTCCCAAATTCTATTAATTATAAATGGATCTAATTTATATAAACCAAAGGAAATATTCATATTATTTTCAAAACTGCTTTTTATGAAACAAGATTCACTTTCATAGTTCCTTGATAATGTGAGTAGTCACGAAAGCGCTTGGAATTTCTCTATTCTTTCAGAGTGGTTGTTTTGAAATCACCTGTTTACTGTGATCTTATTGTGATCTTATATATATATATATATATATATATATATATATATATATATATATATATATATATATATATATATATATATATATATATATATATATATATATATATATGTATATATAATGACATTGCTTTTGCGAGATTCTGGAGAGAAGTTGCAGAGGCTGGTTGATGAGTTTGGTTGGGTATGTAAAAGAAGGAAGTTAAAAGTGAATATAGGAAAGAGTAAAGTGATGAGGACAACAACAAAAATTAGGTAACGGAAGATTGGATATCAGTTTGGAGGGAGAGAGTCTGGAGGAGGTGAATGTGTTCAGATATCTGGGAGTGGACGCGTCTATGAAGGATGAGGTGACTCATAGAAGTGACGAGGGGAAAAAGGTAAGTGGTGCACTGACGAGTCTGTGGAGACAAAGAACTTTATTTATGAAAGCAAAGAGAGAAATGTATGAGAGTATAGTTACACCAACGCTCTTGTACGGGTGTAAGACATGTGTTCTGAATGCTGCAACAAGGAGAAGGCTGGAGGCAGTGGAGATGACATGTCTGAGGGTGATGTGTGGTGTGAATGTAATGCATTGTTTGGAGATTAGGAGGTGTGGGATTACCAAAACTATTATCCAGAGGGCTGAGGAGGGATTATTGAGATGGTTTGGACATGTAGAACGAAATAGAATGACTTCGGGAGTGTATGAATCTGTAGTGGAGGGAAGGCGGGGTAGTTGTCAGCCTAGGAAAGGTTGGAGGGAGGAGGGGGTAAATTAGGTTTTGTGTGCAAGGCTCTTGGACTTCCAGCAAGCATACGTAAGCATGTTAGATAGGAGCGAATGGAGACACGTGGTTTTTAGGACTTGACGTGCTGTTGGAGTGTAAGCAAGGTAACATTTATGAAGGGATTCGGGGAAACCGGCAGGCCGGACATGATTCCTGGAGATGGGAAGTACAGTGCCGGCACTCTGAAGGAGGGGTGTTAATGTTGCAGTTTTATAACTGTAGTGTAAGCATGTCTCTGGCAAAACAGTGATGGGGTAAATTATGAAAGATTTTCTTTTTCAGGCCACCCTGCCTTGGTGGGAAACGGCTGATATGTTAATAAAAAAAAATATGTATGTACGTATATGCAGAACAACCACTTTGAAAAAATAGTGAAATTCCAAGCATTTTCGTGACTTTTCACATTATCAAGGAACTATAAAAATAAAGCAACATCAGGAAGCATGTAAGGGCAAGGCTATACTTCACAGTCATGTCACAACACCCGACTCTGTGAAACACAACTGATACTCTACCTAAGCATTAAGACTTCTTACTTGTCTAATGTATCATTAAATTCTTCACAAATTTTATTAATTATAAATTAATGCAATTTATATAAGCCAAAAGAAATATTCATATTATTTTCAAAACTGCTTTTTATGTAACATGATTCTATTATATTCCTGTCGACCATGGACTTGCTTGATATAACTTGTTCAGTCTTTTTAAAGTCAATTGGATGGTTAAAAATCTTTCACGTGAATAAATAGAGCATTAAAAACTTGTCCAGTTCTAATGCTATGCTTGTGTTGTTTTAAACTTAGTTCGAGACTTTTACCAGTTTGACAGTAATAAACTTTATCGCATATTTTACAAGGAATCTTATAGACACATCCGTCAGCATTTTGGGGGAATTTTTTATCAAAAGTTTATTACTGTATCAAGAATTTTAAATTCATCTTTGATATTAAAAGTCTTAAGAAGGGAAGGCATATCAACCAAGTTTTCATGGAAATAGAGAACCAACATATTTTTAGTTGAATAAAGTTGGTTTTCCCTTTTTGAATTGTAAAAAGTATTTCTGGCAATTTTAAAGCATTTAACAGTTAAGTTTTTTGGGTATTTTAGATCATTAGGTATTTCATGAATTTCTGAGGTTTCTTCATCTATAAATTTTAGACTACAAATACGCAGATCTCTCAAAAACATTGAAGAGAATTCCGACAGTTTAACACTATCCTGATGTGAAAAATAATACTGTACCTAGGATCAGTTATTTGTTGATTTTCTGTAAATTTTACTTTTAAAATCAGTTACCCTTACTAATTAAAACATCTAGGAAAGGCAATGAGTTATTGCATCAATAGATACCACACGACTCTGACCATCTGACCATAACTTTTTACCAAGGTCTCAACAAGTTCCACATAATTGTCAGCCTTGTTGTTGCCCAGAAAGCCCTGTGCTACAGCAACAAAACTCTCCAAGGCTTCCTTTTTCCTTTTCTGTGAGCTTCTTTCGAAATTCTGAGGTTCCATGATTTTCCTGACTTGTGGTCCAGTTAAGATGCCAGCCTTCACCTTTGCCTCTGATACCTTGGGAATGAAGTCTTGAGGATACGTCAAGGCTGCAGGCTCTTTGTCAAGAGCTGTAACAAACTGTTTCATTAGCTCTAGTTTGATGTGTAATGGAGGGAACAGAACCTTTTGAGAATCCACCAATGGTTTATGTTTGATATTATACCACCTAACTGCGAACTCAGTCCTTTGGTATAACCTCCTTGGAGTCCAATAAAAAATACCACCATTTTGAAGTCTCCAGTAACCTCCCAGCCATACCTATCACAGTTCAAAGCTTCCAGTATAAGTCTGACAATGTTGAAGTCCTCTTCAAGATGCACTGAGTGAGCCAAGAGAAGAGATGGATAACTATTCCCATTGTGCCGAAGGAGGAGCTGTCAATGAAGCGTTTCCACTCATCTGGATTGCATGCAATTTCAATTGCATCAAATAGGCCTAATACATCATTACAGTAGCACAACCTGTCTTCATTAGTGAAGAAGCATGAGAAATGTTGGTTACGTTTTTTTTGGCTTGTCACTTGCACACTTTCATCCACCAAGTTCCACTCCTTGAGCCTTGAAATCAAAAGCACAGCATTTGACTTTGTCAAACCAAGATCTCTGAAAAGGTCATTGAGGTCTGTTTGATTTGGGTAGTAAGGATTCCTCCCAACAGCTGCATCTGTGAGATCATAGTCTTGTTCACTGTGCTCTTCATTTTCTGATTTGCTGCTTTCTTCTTCTGACGGTTGACTTCTTTCTGGGGCTATAGGTACCAGAAGATCAGCACTGTGTGGTACTGGTGCAATAGAAGACGGAAGGTCTGGATAAGAATTAGCAGGTGCATTTTTCCCAGTTCGGAATTTGGAAGGATCCACCAGACAGAAGCAGCAGTTGGTTGAGTGATCAGTGGGTTCACGCCATATTCTAGGTCCACTAAACTTCATGTATCTTTTTTCTCCTCTATACAATCCTGTAAAAGAACAAAATAATTAGATTCTGTTACATACATTTCATTTAGAAAATGTCCCTATTCAAGATTTTACCCTTCATATAATTAATGACTTTCTTACCTTCCAAAGTTTTCTTACATCGTTCACAAGCAACATGAGGCGCCCAGGTCTTGTCTTGGTCACCAACTGGCATGCCAATTATACTTTGTAAGCTTCATACATTTTTTTAGATGGTGTTACACAGAACTTCTTTGCTCTTGTCTTAATGAATTGACCACATAGCAGAATGCATCTGGAAAATGACTGCAGTCTCTTGATACCATTTCACTTCTTCTGATGTGTCTTCTCAGGCAGCCAGAGCTGAAGTGAATGCTGGTTTGTTGGACCTTGTTTTTATATTTGCCAAGCAAAACACTAGAACATAAGAATTTTACATCAGTCTTCCTACAAAGTGTTCCAGAAGTGTCCTGATCACAAACGCAAAGTTCTGGGATCAAAATTGCTTTTTTTTTTTAAGTTTGTTTAGTTTAGTTATAAAGAAATGGAAAATGATGCTTATTTACCAGGAACACGACAAAAGTGAAAATTTGTTACATCGTGTAATGTGAGAAGTCGCGAGAGCTCTGGAATTTCACAATTTTTTCACAATGGTTTTTCTGTATATTGTGATATCACCTGCATATATATATATATATATATATATATATATATATATATATATATATATATATATATATATATATATATATATATATATATATATATATATATATATATATATATATATATATATATATATATGCAAAACAATCAGAGTGGTTGTTTTGCATATTCTGAAATCACCTGTTTACTGTGATCTTATTGCATATATATATATATATATATATATATATATATATATATATATATATATATATATATATATATATATATATATATATATTTGTAGATGAATGGTTCAGAGAACCGACATGTTGATAAATTAGACACATGTGCAACTCATGGGTATCTTTATTGAGAAACGTTTCGCCACACAGTGGCTTCATCAGTCCATACGTAGGAGAAACTTGAAGAACAGGAGGAGAATGAGGTAATCAGTCCCTCAACCTTGAGTCGATGTGTTCAGTCCATCAATCTTGAATAGAATACGACATATGAGCGGAGAAGCAGCTTATAAACCGTATAACTGGAGAGGTGCAGCAGTCATAGGTGGTGTCACACTTGTTCAATGTGGAAGTAGGTCGTGCCCAAGAATTAGGCAAGCGAAGAATTCCTAAGTATTAAGATCCCAAGAAGTTGCAGTGTCTGACAGGTTTGTAGGTGAATGGTTCAGAGAACCGACATGTTGATAAATTAGACACATGTGCAACTCTTGGGTATCTTCATTGAGCTGAGAGAAGAGCTCAGAGTTGCTAAGATGGAGATACGGCGATTAACGGAGCAGAACAAGAGGATTCGTAGTAATCCTTCTGTTGTGAGTCCCCAGGTTAAGAGGGGAGCTTGGTCAGTGGCCGAGCAACATGGAACCAAGCTGAAGATCAAGAAAACGGTTGGAGAGGCAGAAACAACGAGAAACCAGAAGACTACCGTGGAAACTTCCAACCCATTCTCGGTGCTACCTGACGAATGTGAGTGTTCTACTGGGAATGCCACAACGAGCACCAAAGAAGAATTGGCAGACGTGAGTAAGACATCCCTAGAAACCCCAACGAAGACCATCGAGAACGTCTTGACGAATTCTACAAGTGGTGTAATGCTACCTGGTGAATGTGAGTCGACTACTCGGAGCATCACGACGGACGACGCCAAGGAGGGTAAAAACATTATTGTTGTTGGGGATAGCCAGATTAGGTACATGGATAGGGCATTCTGCTTGAAGGATATGAGTAGGAGGCAGAGAGTGTGTTTTCCTGGGGCTAGGATGAAGGATATTGTTAGCCGTCTGGATGACATCATGAGTGGTAATGGGAGCAATCCTATTATCTGTCTCAGTGCTGGAGGCAACGATGTTGGCAGACGTAGGAGTGAGGACCTGATTAGCAGGTATAGGTCAGCAATAGAGATAATTAGGAGGAAGGGTGGGAAACCTGTCATATGTGGCATTTTGCCAAGGAGAGGAGTTGGAAATGAATGGTTGTCCAGAGCAATTGGTGTCAATTGCTGGCTGGACAAATACTATAAGGAAAATGCGGTAACATTCATTGACAACTGGGACCTCTTCTATGGCAGAAATGACATGTATGCCAGGGATGGGGTTCACTTATCTAGGTGTGGGGTGGGAGCACTGGCCAACGCAGTGGAGGGAGCTGTTAGGTCTTTAAACTAGGAATAGTTAGTGGTATGGGTTTTGGATGGAAAACTGTGAAGTCGCAGGGTAGTAATATGAGTACTAGGAGAACTAGTAATAGGCAAAATGAGGTGGATATTGGAAAGCCAGTGGCACTAATTGACAAGGACAGTAATAGGTTTAGTGGAATAACAGAAAGGAGCAGGAAGGGTAAAGAGAGAGGAGGGTCTTTAAATATTTATTACACAAATAGTCGCAGTGCTAGGAATAAGATGGACGAGTTGAGACTAGTTGCTAGTGCAGGTAACATAGATATATTTGCCGTTACTGAGACGTGGTTTAATTCAAAAAGTCGGGACATGCCTGCAGAATGTCACATTCAGGGTATTAAATTGTTCCAAGTAGATAGAAGTATCGGGAAGGGGGGTGGCGTGGCATTGTATGTCCAAGATCGTTTGAACTGTTGCATAAAAACGGGTATTAAGTCTGAAGTAACACATACAGAGTCTGTTTGAATAGAATTTTCAGAAGGGCATGAAAAATTAATTTTAGGTGTGATATACCGTCCCCCAAATTTAGATAGGGACCAGGGGAGATTACTATGGGAGGAAATTGTTAAGGCCACAAGGCACGATAATGCAGTAATTCTAGGAGACTTTAACTTTAGTCATATTGAATGGAATTTCTTGACTGGGAATTTAGAATCATACGACTTCTTAGAAGTAGTTCAGGATTGTTTTTTGAAGCAGTTTGTGACAGAACCTACAAGGGGTAATGACTTGCTTGACTTAATTCTGGCAAAAAATGAATCCCTTGTTAATAATTTAGAAGTTTCAGAGGACCTGGGTGCTAGCGACCACAAATCAATTACATTTAGCATTGAATGGAAGTATGATAGTAGGGATAACTCAGTAACAGTCCCAGATTTTCGCTTAGCAGATTACGATGGGCTTAGAGAACACTTATCATCTGTTGACTGGGGTAACGAAGAGAGCTATCAGTATGACAGTTTTCTGACCACAATACATGCCGCTCAAAGAACGTTTATCCCTTACAAGGAAATTAGATCAAATAGAAATGACCCAAAATGGATGAATAATAGGCTGAAATATCTACTAGGGCATAAGAAAGGAATTTATAGGCGTATCAAAAGAGGCGAGGGTCATCTTATGAATCAGTATATTGACATTAAGAGGGACATTAAAAAGGGGATAAGAAACGCTAAAAGGGACTATGAAATTAAAGTTGCTAGGGATTCTAAAACTAGCCCAAAAAGTTTTTTCCAGGTCTATAGAACAAAAGTCAGAGATAAGATAGGTCCCCTTAAAAATAACTATGGGCATCTTACTGACAAAGAAAATGAAATGTGCTCCATTTTAAATAATTATTTTCTCTCGGTTTTTACACAGGAATACACTAATAATATTCCAGTAATTAATTTTTATAGTGGATCAGAAGAAGATAAATTATGTAACATCACAGTCACTAGTGAAATGGTTGTGAAGCAGATAGACCGACTGAAGCAAAATAAGTCACCGGGTCCTGATGAGGTTTTTTCAAGGGTTCTAAAGGAATGCAAAATGGAAGTCTGTGAACCATTAACTAATATTTTTAATTTATCTCTTCAAACAGATGTAGTGTCTGATATGTGGAAGATGGCTAATGTAATTCCTATTTTTAAAACAGGGGACAAGTCGTTACCGTCAAATTACCGCCCATTAAGCGTGACCTCAATTGTAGGCAAATTACTAGAGTCAATTATAGCTCAGATTGTAAGAAGCCATCTCGATAAGCATAGCTTGATTAATGATACTCAGCATGGATTCACAAGAGGCCGGTCTTGTCTAACTAATTTATTAACTTTCTTCAGTAAAGCTTTTGAATCTGTTGACCACGATAAAGAATTTGATATTATTTACTTAGATTTTAGTAAGGCATTTGATAGAGTTCCGCACCAAAGACTGTTGAAGAAAGTAGCAGCTCATGGCATTGGGGGAAGGGTGCTCTCGTGGATCGAATCATGGCTCACAGACAGGAAGCAAAGAGTGTCAATAAATGGGGTTAAATCCGAGTGGGGATCAGTAACAAGTGGTGTTCCCCAGGGATCAGTCTTGGGCCCGTTGTTGTTTATAATATATATCAATGATCTTGATGAAGGAATTACTAGTGATATGAGCAAATTCGCCGATGACACGAAGATAGGTAGGATAATTGATTCAAACGTAGATGTTAGGGAACTTCAGGAGGATTCAGACAAACTCTACTCTTGGTCAGAAAAGTGGCAGATGCAGTTCAATGTAGATAAATGCAAGGTTCTGAAGCTCGGGAGTGTCCATAACCCTAGCACTTGTAAGTTAAATAATGTAGAACTTAGCCATACAGATTGCGAAAAGGACTTGGGGGTTATGGTAAGCAGCAAAATTAAACCAAGAGAGCAATGTGGAAAAAGACACTTATGTACAGTTCAGGACATTTATTAAAGGAAACGTTTCGCCACGAGTGGCTTCTTCAGTCCTAATACAGAGAAAACTAAGAAAACACATATATATATAGTGGCAGGACAACTGAGGAAGAAGTGAAGAGGCTTCTGAGTGAGCTAGATACCTCAAAGGCAATGGAGCCGGATAACATCTCTCAATGGATTATGAGAGAGGGAGCAGAGGCACTACATGTATCCCTAACAACAATATCCAATACATTTATCGAAACAGGGGGATTGCCTGCGACATGGAAGACAGCAAATGTGGTCCCAATTTTTGAAAAAGGAGACAGACATGAAGCACTAAACTACAGGCCAGTGTCACTGACATATATAGTATGCAAAGTCATGGAGAAGATTATCAGGAGAAGAGTGGTGGAACACCTAGAAAGGAATGATCTCATCAACAGCAGCCAACATGGTTTAAAGGACGGGAAATCTTGTGTCACAAACCTACTGGAGTTCTATGACATGGTGAAAGCAGTAAGACAAGAGAGAGAGGGGTGGGTAGATTGCATTTTCTTGGACTGCAAGAAGGCGTTTGACACAGTTCCACACAAGAGATCAGTGCAAAAACTTGAGGACCAGGCAGGGATAACAGGGAAGGCACTGCAATGGATCAGGGAATATTTGTCAGGAAGACAGCAGCGAGTCATGGTACGTGGCGAGGTGTCAGAGTGGGCGCTTGTGACCAGCGGGGTCCCACAGGGGTAAGTCTTAAGACCAGTGCTGTTTCTGGTATTTGTGAGCGACATGATGGAAGGAATAGGCTCCAAAGTCTCCCTGTTTGCAGATGACTTGAAGTTGATGAGAAGAATTCATTTGATCGAAGACCAGGCAGAACTACAAAGGGATCTGGACAGGCTGCAGACCTGGTCCAGCAATTGGCTCCTGGAGTTCAACCCCACCAAGTGCAAAGTCATGAAGATTGGGGAAGGGCAAAGAAGACCGCAGACGGAGTACAGTCTAGGGGGCCAGAGACTACAAACCTCACTCAAAGAAAAAGAACTTGGGGTGAGAGGGACACGGGGCACATCTCCTAAACAACTGCTGCAGCATATGGGCGCCTAGCAAACCTCAGAACAGCATTCCGACATCTTAATAAGGAATCGTTCATGACCCTGTACACCGTCTACGTTAGCCCCATATTGGAGTGTGCGGCACCAGTTTGGAACCCACACCTAGCCAAGCCCGTAAAGAAACTAGAAAAAGTGCAAAGGTTTGCAACAAGACTAGTCCCAGAGCTAAGGGGTATGTCCTACGAGGATAGGTTAAGGGAAATCGACCTGACGACACTGGAGGACAGGAGAGGTAGGAGGAACATGATAACGACATACAAACTACTGAGAGGAATTTGAAAAGGTGGACCAGGACAGGATGTTCCAGAGATGGGGCACAGCAACAAGGGGACACAGTTGGAACTTGAAGATACAGATGAATCACAGGGATATTAGGAAGTATTTCCTCAGCCACAGAGTAGTCAGGAAGTGGAATAGTTTGGGAAGCGATGTAGTGGAGGCAGGATCCATACATAGCTTTAAGCAGAGGTATAATAAAGCTCACGGTTCAGGGAGAGTGACCTAGTAGCGATCAGTGAAGAGGCGGGGCCAGGAGTTAGGACTCGACCCCTGCAATCTCAACTAGGTGAGTACAACTAGGCGAGTACACACACACACACACACACACACACTCCCCCCACACACACACGCACACACACACATACACACACACACTTCCCCACACATACTTCCCCCACATACACACACTCCTCCCACACACAGACACTCCCCCCCACACACGCACACACACTCCCCTCCACACACACACATACACACACACTCCATCACACATACTCCCCCCACATACACACACACTCCTCCCACACACAGACACTCCCCCCCCCCACACACACACTCCCCCCCACACACACGCACACACACACATACACACTCCCTCACACATACTTCCCCCAAATACACACACAGACACTCTCCCCCACACACACAGACACACACACACATTCCCCCACACACACACACATTCCCCCACACACACACACTCCCCCCACACACATACACACACACTCCCCCCCACACACACACACACTCCCCCCACACACACACACACTCCCCCCACACACACACATACACACACACTCCCCCCACACACACACACTCTCCCCCCCACACACTCCCCCCACCACACACACACACACACATACACACACACAGGAGCTCGGACTCGACCCCCGCAACCTCAACTAGGTGAGTACACACTCCCCCCCCACACACACACGCACACACACACATACACACACACACACTCCCCCACACATACTCCCCCCACATACACACACTCCTCCCACACACAAACACTCCCCCCCACACACACACACACAGACCCCCCCCCCCCCACACACACACATAGATACTTAAAATAACAGTAAATCTCTGCAGGATGACTCGGATAAATTGAGCAAATGTAGTGATAGATGGATAATGAAATTTTATGAAGATATATGTGGTGAAGTTACACATAAAGGAAACATAAAGGAAATAATGTAGAAGGCGGGAAAAAAATACTAAAAGTATCGATCAAAAGAGATCCCAAGAATTTTAATTAATCTAAAATTCACCGGAAGAGACTCATTTAATACGCTTATGAATTATTAAATAGTTTAAAAAATATGTTGGAGAAAAACTAAAATAAATTAAAAAAAAATTATGAAATCTGACTCAAGAAATCGTAATAACACGATTGCAAACAAAACATACCACGGGCGGGGTTTGAACCCGCGGTCGGATTTCGTGAGTCATGTTGACGGCTTTGAGGGGACTTGAGCTAGAGTTCGTTACGGCCACGCTAGCGGTAGATTCGTCTGTAAAAACTTGCATTTGTGGCCACAGTGGTGCCTTTTCTAACCTTCCTATGGTGTAGAAATATACCTAGTTGGATGAGTCTTATTGAAGTTTGCTGGGTCAGTGACTAACGCGACGGTCTGGAGTTCTGAGACTCTCTGACCGCGGGTTCAAACCCAACCCGTGGTATGGTTTTTGAAATATGTTAGGCCACAATTCGGAATATGCAGAATCAGTTTGGATACCAAACAGTTACTGCAGGAAAGCCAAAAACTGTTACCAGAGCTAAAATATATGATATATGATGAAAAGCCGAGCACAGTGAAGATGTCAACGTAGGTCGATAGGAGGAAAAGATAACCACATATTAGGTCATAAGAGACCACAGTTTGAAACTGAAAGAAAATGGAGACAAAGAGATACGAGAATTTATTTTTCGAAACTGGTGAAAAGAGAAGGAAGCAAGAGAAGGAAGAAAGAGGTTTAACAAGTGGAAATTTTGCATTATATTATGAATAAAATACTAAATACGGGACACCATAATCATTGATCTCCTGATGTAGTTACACATACAGTAGGTAAATAAATGTATTTCTGCCGCTGAGAGATTCGGTAAAGGTTCCGCCGCATTCCACATGCAGTGTCAGGTGCACCTCAGTGCACGCTGCTGGAAGATCACGAAGTGCACTTCAGTGTTGCTGATGAAGATTTGAAGGGGCGTTCACAAGTCATGATGTGGAAACAAATATTCAAATTTCTTCAATAAAAATGGCACATAAGGACATACTCTCAACTCAAACTAATTCGATTCTTTAACAGAGATCAATATCCAAAAATAAGCAAATACGTGCACATGTCCATCCCCAGAGAAAAAAATTGTTGCGAGATTTTCCTAAATAACGTATTAAATTTATTAACAGTTTTATATTATTATTATTATTATTATTATTATTATTATTATTATTATTAATTTATTCACAGGGAGAGAACTAAATCCATATGGGTCATAAAACTCCAAGGAAAGGGAGGTAATAAGATTCGATCCAAGGAAAAGATTCGTTTCACGTCTTTGCATTTAAGAGCAAATCCTTACCCATTTTCAGGCACCTTACTACTATTACTGTTATTTATATTGTGGGTAATTATTGCTGCTGCTATTGCTGCTCTTTCTACTGCTGCTACTACTACTGCTGTTACTATTACTACTACTACAGTTACTACTATTACTACTACTACCATTACTACTGCTATTACTACTATTAGGCAGTGTTGTAAAATATGTGTATATAAACGCTTCATATATAATGTTAGTTTACGGGATTAATTCTGAAAGCGGACGCGTATTAATCCTGAAGAGTAGCCAGGAGAGGGCAGGATCAGGTGAGGTGTGTTTCTGAGTCAGGACGAGGAGAGAGTTTCCTGGGGCAAGACGTCATGGTTTGGTGTTTGTGTAAGTAGGGGGAGGTTACCTTGGGTAATTTAGGCCACATGTTATTTTAATGGTTTGGGTGCTCTCATGTTTACTAGTAAGGCCCTAGTGTGCAGGGGACTGTGTAGTGGAGAGTACTCGTGGATTGTTTGGCCTGCAGACTAAAAGGCCGGCAGGAAACAGGTGGGGGTCATGAACCTTCCCTATTTATAATTTCTTTTAACCACTAGTAGCAGTGTGCTAGTGAGCTAATGTGAGTACTTGGTAAAAGTGTACTGGTGCTGGGTAATTTTTATATGTAGTAGAGTATGTTATATATGTTAATTTACTATCAGTACATATATTTTTGTATAGAGTTTTTTTTGCCCTTCCTCCTAGTTAATAATACTGACCATTTAATTAACGCTTCATAATCTGTGTGAACGAATAAGCTTGGCCCAAAGTTGGTTTATGTGCTTTAATATTTTAAATGCCCCTACACTAGGCAGGTTGTTAACCACTAGGAGTCAGGACATTTATTTACGTTACACAGTAAAAAGCGTAACAACTAATACTACTACTACCACCACTGCTGCTATTACTACTGATATTTCTACTGCTACTCGTAGTACTACTACTACTACTACTACTACTACTACTACTACTACTACTACTACTACTACTACTACTACTACTACTACTACTACTACTATAAACAACAACAATTCTCCGAACATGGTTCCAACTTTCCAGAATCTTACTAAACTGTCCTTAACATAATTAATCCATGTGGAGTTCAATCGCATTTTTCACGGGGTAACACTTTTCGCAGTCAAGTTTATGGGATAACTATTGGCTCTACTCTCTTATTTAAGGAATACTTTAAGAAGCGCCTTCCCTGCACTACTGCTGACATTGATCTCGTTTGACTGTATTGAGTTCAGTGTTGCTGTTCATCACACCTCTATGTTTTAAGTAAAGTGGTTCTTAGATAATCTTAAATCATTTTGTATGTATAAATGATAACCCTGACATTCAGTTGGAATTATAGTGAATTTTATTATTATTATTATTATTATTATTATTATTATTATTATTATTATTATTATTATTATCACGCGAAGCGCTAAACAGACATTCAGAACGGAATGGTGTAAGCTCGATTCTACGTCCGTTCCTAGCAAGACATAAACACTACTGCCACAGACAGGCTTCCACCTTTCAGTATGAAGAGATTAGATAGGTAGCGTTTTGGTTAATTGTAAAGCTGAAGTGAAGGAGGTGAGAGCATTTGCAATATTTATATACCGGCACACATCTGGGGACACAGTATTTTTCTTCTCACTCAGAATGATAAGAGGTGTGATATCAGGCTCATTTCTAGGGGACTTATGTTTATGGCTAACATTTCTTAGTAAAAAATAGTGTACTCTAACCAAAGTCAACCAAAGATGTTAGCAGGGATCTGTCAAATATGCTGACAGGATTCTCACTGATGTGTTCACCAGAGTCTGCCATGTACGATGAGAGGATTATGGCAAAGGCTTTCAGAATCCTGTATATATTATGACATTATTTTGTTAACAGGATTCTATCATAGGTGCAGCCAGGATTAAACAGAAATATATCAACTTTCTTTCGGTATTTTTCTTTATTAGCTTAGTTATATCCTTATACAGGTCCCGGATTTCATTGAGTAGATTCTCTTCTTTGCACTGCATTTTTTCCCTTCCCCGTAGTTGCATATACGCGGCCGCTGAGAACTGCTGGGCTGATATTCCTGCAACCTTGTAAACAAGCATTTCCAATGGATCTTTTGTCAATCCACAGAAAAAAGGCGACGACAAAATAGTTGTAATAAATAAGTAAAACAAGAACCTGAGAGCGTGAAGCAAGAATACAAAATTTTGGTAAAATTCATATTTCCGGGTTGTGCACCGTTAGTGTCAGCAGCAGCAGTGGTTACTTCCCCCCTCTCTGAGAGACCCCCAGCCATCCCCTCCGTCAGTGTTCTCGCCATCCCCCACTCAATCGGGGGCTCGCTCCCTCTATATATACTACCAGCTGACCCCTCATCAACCCTAATATATGACACTGCCCATATATACTGAACTTTTTTTTACCAACCCTGCAGTATAATAGAAAATATTGTGTATATACAGAATTAACCCTCGTCAACCCAGAAATACATGAATTATATACATAAGGCTGAAAATGCCTCACAACCCATTTCGTATATATGAAGGACTGTTACACCAACTCACAATCTGATGTCATAACTCCACATAACAACCCTGATTTATATTATGATTCCCTTTCACACTGAGGGGTGAGACAATATATCTGCAGCCCAAGACTCTTCGACCTACTACCAGTTTATATCAGCAATGTTGCATGAGCAGTAACAAGAAACTGGTTCACCATCTCTAACAAGTGCCAAATCAGTCAAGCTATGTGGGCCAGCTTGTCACTTACAGCGACAGTGTGATTGAACAAGCATTCAGAAAAGAAGCCTTGGTAAAGGCCTTGTTTTAAAATTAGAAAAAAACACCGTCATCACGTACTAATTAGTTCTTTCAATAACAATGATACAGAAGTGTCTTCATATGATCATTTAGTAAGTGCATCCTAAAATGAGTCTTTCAATTAAGTCTTCACAAAATGAACTAATCATTTCTATCACTTGTGTAACTTTAAACCTGTTAATAAACTCAACTGACCTCCCATCAACCCCGATATACAGTAAGCTAAAACAGGCAACCTTACGCAAGTCTTAAAACAAGCTACAACGAAGTGACCTCAGGCTACAAATGAAAAGCGTCACCAACAGGTAACCTCACACTAACTCAGGTATAAGCCACAAATAACCTCTCACCAGTGCTGATATAAAAAAAATAGGTCACTTCTAAACAATGCTGGTATAACCCAAAATAAATGACCTAGCACCAACCCTGATATAAACCACAAGTGACCTTGCACTAACCGTGGCATAAGTTATAACGAGTGACTAGGCACCAACTCTGATGTAAGTTACAACGAGTGACTAGCCACCAACCCTGATCTAAGTTATAACGAGTGACTAGCCACCAACCCTGATGTAAGTTACAACGAGTGACTAGCCACCAACCCTGATCTAAGTTATAACGGGTGACTAGCCACCAACCCTGATGTAAGTTACAACGAGTGACTAGCCACCAACCCTGATGTAAGTTATAACGAGTGACTAGCCACCAACCCTGATCTAAGTTATAACGGGTGACTAGCCACCAACCCTGATGTAAGTTACAACGAGTGACTAGCCACCAACCCTGATGTAAGTTATAACGAGTGACTAGCCACCAACCCTGATGTAAGTTACAACGAGTGACTAGCCACCAATCTTGATGCAAGTTACAACGAGTGACTAGCCACCAACCCTGATGTAAGTTACGAGTGACTATCCACCAGCCCTGATATATGTTACAAGGAGTGACTATCCCATCAACCCCGATATACAGTAAGCTAAAACAGGCAACCTCACGCAAGTCTTAAAACAAGCTACAACGAAGTGACCTCAGGCTACAAATGAAAAGCGTCACCAACAGGTAACCTCACACAAACTCAGGTATAAGCCACAAATAACCTCTCACCAGTGCTGATATAAAACAAAATAGGTCACTTCTAAACAATGCTGGTATAACCCAAAATAAATGACCTAGCACCAGCCCTGATATAAACCACAAGTGACCTTGCACTAACCGTGGCATAAGTTATAACGAGTGACTAGGCACCATAGATCTAAGTTAAAACGAGTGACTAGCCACCAACCCTGATGGAAGTTATAACGAGTGACTAGCCACCATAGATCTAAGTTAAAACGAGTGACTAGCCACCAACCCTGATGGAAGTTATAACGAGTGACTAGCCACCAACCCTGATGTAAGCTGCAACGAGTGACTAGCCACCAACCCTGATGTAAGTTACAACGAGTGACTAGCCACCAACCCTGATGTAAGCTACAACGAGTGGGTGGGCACCAACCTGATGTAAGTTACAACGAGTGACTAGCAACAAACCCTGATGTAAGTTACAACGAGTGACTAGCCACCAACCTTGATGTAAGTCACGAGTGACTAGCCACCAGCCTTGATGTAAGTTACAACGAGTGACTAGCCACCAACCTTGATATAAGTTACAACGAGTGACTAGCCACCAACCTTGATATAAGTTACAACGAGTGACTAGCCACCAACCCTGATGTAAGTTACAACGAGTGACTAGCCACAAACCCTGATTTAAGTTACAACGAGTGACTAGCCACCAACCTTGATGCAAGTTACAACGAGTGACTAGCCACCAACCCTGATGTAAGTTACGAGTGACTATCCACCAACCCTGATATAAGTTACAAGGAGTGACTATCCACCAACCCTGATGTAAGTTACAACGAGTGGGTGGGCACCAACGTGATGTAAGTTACAACGAGTGACTAGCCACCAACCCTGATGTAAGTTACGAGTGACTATCCACCAACCCTGATGTAAGTTACAACGAGTGACTAGCCACCAACCTTGATGTAAGTTACAACGAGTGACTTGCCACCAACCTTGATGTAAGTTACAACGAGTGACTTGCCACCAACCTTGATGTAAGTTACAACGAGTGACTTGCCACCAACCTTGATGTAAGTTACAACGAGTGACTAGCCACCAACCTTGATATAAGTTACAAAGAGTGACTAGCCAGCAACCCTGATGTAAGTTACAACGAGTGACTAGCCACCAACCCTGATGTAAGTTACAAGGAGTGACTCGCCACCAACCTTGATGTAAGTTACGAGTGACTAGCCACCAACCTTGATGTAAGTTACAACGAGTAACTAGCCACCAATCCTGATGTAAGCCACAACGAGTGACTAGCCACCAACCCTGATGTAAGTTACGAGTAACTAGCCACCAACCGTGATGTAAGTTACAACGAGTGACTAGCCACCAACCCTGATGTAAGTTACGAGTAACTAGCCACCAACCTTGATATAAGTTACAATGAGTGACTAGCCACCAACCGTGATGTAAGTTACAACGTGTGACTAGCCACCAACCTTGATAAAAGTTACAACGAGTGACTAGCCACCAACCCTGATGTAAGTTACAACGAGTGACTAGCCACCAACCCTGATGTAAGTTACAACGAGTGACTAGCCACCAACCTTGATGTAAGTTAAAACGAGTGACTAGCCACCAAGCCTGATATAAGTTACAACGAGTGACTAGCCACCAACCTTGATGTAAGTTAAAACGAGTGACTAGCCACCAAGCCTGATATAAGTTACAACGAGTGACTAGCCACCAACCTTGATGTAAGTTACAAAGAGTGACTAGCCACCAACCCTGATGTAAGTTACAACGAGTGACTAGCCACCAACCTTGATGTAAGTTACAACGAGTGACTAGCCACCAACCTTGATGTAAGTTACAACGAGTGACTAGCCACCAACCTTGATGTAAGTTACAACGAGTGACTAGCCACCAACCTTGATGTAAGTTACAACGAGTGACTAGCCACCAACCTTGATGTAAGTTACAACGAGTGACTAGCCACCAACCTTGAAGTAAGTTACAACGAGTGACTAGCCACCAACCTTGATGTAAGTTAAAACGAGTGACTAGCCACCAATCCTGATATAAGTTACAACGAGTGACTAGCCACCAACCTTGATGTAAGTTACAAAGAGTGACTAGCCACCAACCCTGATGTAAGTTACAACGAGTGACTAGCCACCAACCTTGATGTAAGTTAAAACGAGTGACTAGCCACCAACCTTGATGTAAGTTACAACGAGTGACTAGCCACCAACCTTGATGTAAGTTACAACGAGTGACTAGCCACCAACCTTGATGTAAGTTACAACGAGTGACTAGCCACCAACCTTGATGTAAGTTACAACGAGTGACTAGCCACCAACCTTGAAGTAAGTTACAACGAGTGACTAGCCACCAACCTTGATGTAAGTTACAACGAGTGACTAGCCACCAACCTTGATGTAAGTTAAAACGAGTGACTAGCCACCAATCCTGATATAAGTTACAACGAGTGACTAGCCACCAACCTTGATGTAAGTTACAAAGAGTGACTAGCCACCAACCCTGATGTAAGTTACAACGAGTGACTAGCCACCAACCTTGATGTAAGTTACAACGAGTGACTAGCCACCAACCTTGATGTAAGTTACAACGAGTGACTAGCCACCAACCTTGATGTAAGTTACAACGAGTGACTAGCCACCAACCTTGATGTAAGTTACAACGAGTGACTAGCCACCAACCTTGATGTAAGTTACAACGAGTGACTAGCCACCAACCTTGAAGTAAGTTACAACGAGTGACTAGCCACCAACCTTGATGTAAGTTAAAACGAGTGACTAGCCACCAATCCTGATATAAGTTACAACGAGTGACTAGCCACCAACCTTGATGTAAGTTACAAAGAGTGACTAGCCACCAACCCTGATGTAAGTAACAACGAGTGACTGGCCACCAACCCTGATGTAAGTTACAACGAATGACTAGTCACCAACCCTGATGTAAGTTAAAACGAGTGACTGGCCACCCACCCTGATGTAAGTTATAACGAGTGACTAGCCACCAACCTTGATGTAAGTTAAAACGAGTGACTGGCCACCAACCCTGATGTAATTCACAACGAGTGGCTGGCCACCAATCCTGATATAAGTTACAACGAGTGACTAGCCACCAACCCTGATGTAAGTTACGAGTAACTAGCCACCAACCCTGATGTAAGTTACAACGAGTGACTGGCCACCAACCCTGATGTCAGTTACAACGAGTGACTAGCCACCAACCTTGATATAAGTTACAACGAGTGACTAGCCACCAACCTTGATGTAAGTTACAACGAGTGACTAGCCACCAACCTTGATGTAAATTACAACGAGTGACTAGCCACCAACCTTGATGTAAGTTAAAACGAGTGACTAGCCACCAATCCTGATATAAGTTACAACGAGTGACTAGCCACCAACCTTGATGTAAGTTACAAAGAGTGACTAGCCACCAACCCTGATGTAAGTTACAACGAGTGACTAGCCACCAACCTTGATGTAAGTTACAACGAGTGACTAGCCACCAACCTTGATGTAAGTTACAACGAGTGACTA